>NC_056744.1:230092369-230104869 GCF_019279795.1 Protopterus annectens
TAACCCAGAGGCTCCCTTCACTCTGGAATAAAATCCCAGTCCAGGTTAGGCAGAGTCCCTCATTGACTATCTTCAAGAGGAATCTTGATGAGTGGATGGGAGAACGTAGGTTTACCCCGGTTATCACTTCTGTGTCACTGTTAGACAGAGGCACAGTATATTAACCTCGAAAAAGGGCATAGCAAAATTAATTTAAAATGGGTGGCGAAAGCCAAACATACTCTGGCTAGGCTTATAAATGCCCTAGGGCAGATAGCCTAGTATGAACCTATGAACCTATGAACATACATACGATTAAAGAGAAAAATTGTATTGGCACAGTTTGTAAGGTATAATGTTTGCAACTGAGATTGTGTCATTATGGTTTATTTTCATTTATATAAATGTAAGATTGCCAATGGCATACATGAAAATTTAATAAAGATTTTTTTTGTTTAAAAAAAAGTCACATTCAAGTATATATTTATTAGTATTACCTACACAAATGGGTCAAATGGAGAACATATTGGGCATGTTTGCATCATGTAATCAACATAACTAAATTTCCATATTGTTTTTCTGATCATCATCATTAGAAATGCTTTTTATTTAATGGAACTTTTAATGGAACTTTCCATTTAGTCATACTATACCATAAATATCAATATTTTGTTCAGCTAAACCTATATGAAGTATGCACTTTCTCTTTTTTATACACATATTAAAGCATTCAGGATTTTGTTTGTGCTCGATGATAATAATGTTGCAGAATCAAATGTTTATCTGTCTATTTAGACATTTCTTTAAGCACTTCTTCTCTATTTCTTTTGATCTCTCTTTATTTTATACGAAGGGTGCCTATTCTCACTGAAACTTTCAAAATCTTTCTGTTTCAAATGAAATCTAGCCATACCGGTACTGTGTTACAATAGTTAATCTCTTTGAGTTATACTGCAATTGAACTGGAAGTGAATTATCTAAAATATGATTATTTTTCTTAGAAATCCCAGTAAAATGTTGATTAAAATGTCATTGGCATTATACTTTTAACAAAGTGAACATCAGTTTAGATTTAGAAACAGTTATCCTTCTTACCACTGAGAACAGCAAAAAGGCATCTGCTTATTACTACAGGAATGCTAAACACAATAAGAACTAAATTAAATGATGACTAATGCCTTAGGATAGGAATGCCTTCCAGTTCAGCTTGAGTGCATCGTTTGCTCCCTTAACCTGCTTCCATTACAAAATGCTGAAGAAACAGGTTAGTTGTACAGATTATTAGGCATCTACTATATCATATAAGCTTTCTTATCCACCCACACTCCTGAATCCTAGAACGAAAGGTGAATTAATACCTGAGAGCACTTCCATTTTTTTTCCATTCAAAACAAAATTAAACTCAGCCTTAAGGCACTGCAGCTCAGATAACAAGACCAGCATGAGAGACATTTTAAATAAATTTCTCTCCCTATGCCATGACAAAAGGATCTTCTTCCAGTAAACAAAGTCTAGAAAGCCAACTGTTAAAATTTCATATTCTTTAAAAAGGGGAAAAAGATAAACCACTTAATGGGTACTTATTCTGTCAAAAAGTACATTTTTTTCTGAGTAACAACAATAAACGAAAGAAATGAAAGAATACAGGAAGGTTAGAAAGGCTAAGTAAACATTGTTTGCCATCAAAGTCTGTTTCTATCTGTCAAAGAAATATATAGCAGCTTTTAGCACACCATAATCCAAGTATGATGGGCTAGCAATTCAGGTAATATCCTGAAAAGTGTTGCATAATCAGAGGAGCTGTTGATGTGCACTTACCTGGTCACATATAAGCAAAGTGGAAAGTTCATTTATTATATCATGGATGTGCCAAATGAAATATGTGTGCACTATGCTAATGGTGACCTGCACATTCCAATGCTCCCTGCATTGCACACAATACCTAGTATAACTTTATATGCTGCTTTTAACAGTAACATGAAGAGATGACCTCCAATCATTCTTTGTTTTTCTTAATGTGAAAGAAACTTACAATTCATTTGGACTATCAGACATTGTATTGCCTTTTGCAGAATGCACACAGTGATATATAAATATACATTGCACATCCAACCCAATACCAGCAGCTTATAAGTGCCCCTAACTAAGGAAATCTAGCATGACAGTCACATAAAGTATGCATGCTCAATGCCAGCTAGGGACTGTGCATTTAAAATATCCTGAAGTGGGTAAAATGACTAATATACAGTTGCACATTGATGTCAGTATCAACCAGAAAAGCAATCTTTCAAGTAGGATTATGTGGTCAACATTTAAAAATGACATATGACAACATCAGAATAATTACCAGATCTTTTAAGTTGGATGTTGTAGAATTTACATAAGCATGTATACAAAGGCATGTAATTTCTGTGTGAGGTAAACACATCATATGTGTAATGTGATTTGTACAGTATTATATCATGTGAAACTTCTATCTATAGGCACATAAAGTACCTCTCTCACTGTGGTGTCAAGGACTTATAACAAACATGAGACAATGTCATCCAATAGCAGACAGAGCGTTTACTAAAAAATATAATCAGGAAAATGTTTAAGTAGTACATATTAACATCATATTCAAATAGAGGCCTGTAAAGGACTAGATAACTATATTGTACCCACAACTTTCAACTGCATAACAGTGGTGACAGTACATACCAGTACATATAAACACTACAGTAGCCATATCAAAACAGAGCAACTCTTATCACATCATTAAGAAGCATGTTCCCACATGAAGTACAGTACAAAACAGTATACTTTAATAGTAGAATAAAACAAATGTAACATTTCCACTAGATCAAGAATTTATTAGAGTATTGAGTTCTCCTATTCTATGGGATAACTTTCAAACAATTTTTCCCAGCACAAAAACGTAGGCATGTCAGTCACCTTGCTCCACAGATTACTACATATCTACTGCAACCACAGTTCATACCTGTTCCAAAAGTAAGATTAGTATACGGTAAGCTTAAAAGAAAATCTACGTCTATATAATACCAGCTGCACTGATCACTCTGAAAGTGCCTCTTTGCTTGTTTGTCTATGGTCTTGCAATATTATTACTTTCATATTTCCTGTAAACTTTTTAAATCAGTTTCTCAAAGCCAAACTGTGGTTCACCACCTAAAACCTTAATTAAGTCTTTGTTACCATTTAGGATTGTCCAATTATTTCTAATAATGGATTTTATATCATAGCGATCCAGGCTATTTGGCAAAGATAACTATTAAACATTTTGTAATATTGAGTGTGTTAGGATTGATTGAAACTTAACATACCTATTAGTAGCTACTTCATGTGAAATATCAATTAATCTACTATGATTACAATCTCTATCCACACAACAGATCAGTAATAAGCTTTAATAAAGTAGTGTCATTAGAACAAATTCTGGACAACCTAATATATTGTTCACTAACAGTATTATATTTCATGTTAACCAAAGTTTGACTCAAAAGTTTGCATAGTTGTTAAAAAAGTAGGCTTTCTATACAGTAAACTCTATCTACTGCAGGGAATATGATATTTTATTCCCAAAAATTAATATTACATCATGATGCAAATAAATAAAAACTATTTCTGTCTTGTGACCATTGTATGTTACTAAAGGGATGATCTGATTCATTTTTATGTTTCTTTGAAACACAGATAAAGCAAAATCGGTTTGTTGTCATAAAAGTATTTGTACTGCTCAATCCCTAAACTGCCTTATAAACCATATTTTAAAAGACATTTGGCCAGATTAATTAACAGCTGCACTAAATGCTGTTCTTGTGTTGGAGACGCACCTCACTGGCAACACAATTGCTTGGTATTCAGTGTTCATTAAATGGCTGTACACACCATGCAGAGCCTGAAAACAAAGGTAGATGGCAGAACATGCTAATAACAGCATGAAGAACTGAAGTCTGATTACGGAGACGAAAACGCGTGTACTGCAAGGGCGTTTATGTGTGCTTTTTACCTGTGACGTTTCGTATGTATTTGGAATAAAATTCAGCTTGGAAAACTACCTCAGTGTTTTACTCTACACTACAGGCACTTTTTGACTGTTTTCTTGGTGATTTTAGAGTGCCTTTCCACTGTACTTTTTCTTGAAGTACATACTAATTACCAAATCCAACATGGCAGAGCTATTCAGAAAGTTATAAAGCAATCATGCATACTCAGTGCCCGCATTTGCCCTGAATTCATATACGATTACACTTAGAAATTAAATGTTAGGGGTGCTGTTTCATAATTATGCTATATGTGCAACAGGCTTTAAATCAAAGTGCTGCTGCTGTTGCTCCCAGACTTTGGGAAAAAAGAAGAAGGGTGTTTAGACCCCATTTGACTTTTCATGGACTGCATAACACAGAAACGCTACAGTAATATAGGGTGGACAGTGAAACACTAGAGGAACTATGCAACTTCTGTTGCCCCCACATCAGGGCCCAGGGAAATCAGAGAGAACCTATCACAGTGGAAATAAAGGTATATCTAGCATTACATATACTAGCTAATGATACTTTCTGGAAATGCAAAGGAGATATATTAGGGGTGTCAAAGGCATCAGCCTCTAGAATATTACATCAAATTTTTAAATGCAATGATACAACATGTAAGGAATCACATCTGCTTCCCATGCATCCCACAATAGAGAGCAAGAATCATACAGGAATTTTATGCAATAGCACATTTCTCCTTATGTGTTGGGGGCTATATTTTATGCACACATAGAAATAAAGGTCTCACCCTGTGAACAGGGGAAGATGTATATTAACAGAAAAGGATACCAGTCTATAAACTATCAGGTCATTTGTAATGCCCAAGGAATCTACACTGTCTGTGTAGGTAACCCGGGCAGTTTTCATGACTCACGCATATACAGTTCTGTGAGCTTTTCACAAAGTTTGCTAGGGGTGACTTTCTACAAGAGCATCTAGTGGGATGCAGGTTATGCACTAGAGCTCTAGCTCATGATACCCATGAGAAACCCACACAACCCCACTGAGGAATGATATAATGAGACCCACACTCATACTAGGAATATTGTAGAATGTGTGTTTGGATTGCTCATATCAAGGTTCCAGCATTTAGACACTTCAGGAGATACTCTACAGTATGACCCAGGCACCTCTGCACAAATACTCACAGTCTGTATCATGTTATACAATATAATTCTTAGGAAACAATTTCAACAAGCACAGCACGATGCAGCTACAGTTACAAAGATCATGAGCAGGGCCAGCAGCAACAGCAGGTACAGATGAGGAGTCTGAAGGAAAACCACCAGCTGCAGATGGTACTGGCAGATAGAGCTGTGCACAGTATGCCCTGGCTCTGGCTAACAGGTAAAGGATAGCATATGCAAAATCAGTATGTAGGTCAAAATCTAACATCCCACACATATACAGACAGGAAAATTGATGCTTGTAAAACTCTACAACCTTCATGTAACCATGCAATGACTGTGTTCTGATAGCATTAGACAGGGACAGCTCTCAATCTCGCAATTTGTACCTGTAGTAATGACAAGGTAAGTGCTGAACCTGTAAGAAAAAAAAATGTTATATTACCAAGTACTCTCATATTTAAATATTTATATGCCCCTAATCATTTTTCTGACTTATACACGTCAGTAATAGCGTATATGACGGATGTTTAAAATATACAGCTATGTATTCTGCCCAATACTGTGCATCAGGCATTTCTTTTGACCATTGTCTATAAACTATGGAACAAGTAAATTATACCATCATTTGCACTATTACAGCAAGAAGCAAGATTAAGGTACCTACTGTTTCAACTGCTTTACTTACAATATTAACTGAAGTACAATGAAGTTCAGCAATTATATAAACAATCATTCACAACTAAGTAGCAACAAGAAGCCAAAACATTTTCTTCTGCAATCCATATTGATAAATGTAAGCACAATCATCGTTTGCACAAGGTGGTTGGGGGGGAGGGGGGGTGGCAGGAAAATAAGGCCAACACCAAAGAACTGAGCATGTACAGATAAGAAACAGATGTATCTCTCAGAGTATACAGAGTTCAGGGCCAGTAACAACAGATGTACAGTACTCATCAGTACTGTTTAGATAGCTGGCATGTGTGTGAGGTGGTATGGACAAGTGATTTGTTTTCAGTGTGTGTGTGTGTGTGTGTGTGTGTGTGTGTGTGTGTGTGTGTGTGTGTGTGTGTGTGTGTGTGTGTGTGTGAGTGTGAATGTGTCTGCGTGAACACAATCAAGCACTGTGCTGGCATTATGTCCTGTCGGCTTGGACAACTGTGAACCATGCATGGTAACTTAGTCAGTTCAGTATTATTGCCCCTGATCAAGAGAACTATCTCTTGTGCTGCCTGTTCCATTGCTCTGGCTGGACATTGTAGTGCTATCTGATTGTAAGTGATGTCAGCTATATGAGCTCTCCTCATGACTATATCCAAGACCACAACAAGAGCAGTGTAAGTAGTACCACTACAGGTGTGGGATCAGGCATGGCCACATCTGCTAACACCAGAAGATATATTGTCTGTCTACCCACATGGATGCCCACCCTCACCCAGCAATCATTGTATCACAGACACTGCCTGATCCAGTGTGTCATTCATCCTGTCCATTGAGTCACACACATGGTCGTAATGCACTATCTTTAGTTCTCGCACTCATTCTTCTGAAGCCCTGGTGGAATGTGCCTCTGCCTCCATTACAGCCCTACGCATACATCTGGTGGCTCCTAATGACACACCAGCATCAGGAGGAGGGCAAACTGTAGGAGGCCACCTTCATGTACCTCATTTCCTCAGTCTGATGGTTACTAACAAAACTGCACATCATAACCCAGATTTACCTTTTGCATTGCCCTTCAAACTGCCCATGTCTTTCCCTCACCTTGTTATATCTCCTCCGCTATAGTACTCTATAATCTTCCCTTTTAAATCCTTCTCCTCCCCTAGTCAGTGCTCTATCTCAAACTGCATTGTCCTTCCCATATCTGTTTTGCCCCTTTGTGGCTCTTATCTCATTCATTCCTTCTGACTAATAGATCCTTCAGCTGAGTAATAAACTACCTCCAATCTAATAACCATGTGACCCACATGCTGATTCCTAAACTCCCCATAGGCATCTGTGACACTCTTTCCTCATCAGTTGAGCCTACTTCCTGTCACTGCTTCTGCCTCTCTCAGGAAGCCTCAGATGCTGACCAATATCTTCCCCTCGCTCGGTCTCTCTCTCTCTCTATATATATATATATATATATATATATATATATTTCAAAACTCATTCTATTCATCTGCCCCCTGACCCTACTTCGCCTTCCTTCTTTCTATGTCACTACATTTCTTTGCATTTCAAGAATTGCCCTCCTTCAAGTTCTGCCCTCAGCCTTTCTTCCCCTTGATGGTTTACTAATCCCTTTATACAGAGACCTGGCACACATCTGTTGAATCTTCTTGTCAACCTTATCTTTAACAGAAGTGACAGGATATCTAGTTATATACAACGTCTGAGCTAAGCTCATCATATTTATCAGCCCTATCCTTCCTATTAATGAGCTCATCCTCCCTCAATACTTGATTAATTGCCCCCCCAATCTTTTCTACCCTTTCTTCATAATTCCTTCTTCTAGCATTGCTTGATGATGGAAATTCTTGAAGGGACTTTATCTCTTCCCACCAAGATAGAAGCTTCAGCCCCAAGATCAAACCATTAAACTGTGTCACCATTACAAACTCATTTGGATGAAGTTAAAATCTTGAAACTTTCAGACACTAGCAAAATATGTTGAGTATCCCCAGATGACATTTCCCTCACCTTAATATGAATGATCATACTGTGATCCATAAAAGGATTTATACTTTCCAGCAATAAATCTTTATCCACTTTCTTGACTTCAAGTATTTAAATGACCTCTCAAAATTTTGGGTAAAAATAGATTAACCAACAAAAATAGAAGTAGGACTAACCTTTAACCTTTTCCAGCCCCAGCATCATCCTTGATAGTCTTTGGTTTGCCATGACTATTGCCAGTACAAATTACTTCCTGTAACATTGTTCCCACAGGAAGATATTTCCTTTACCATTATTCTCCAACATAAAATATAAAATTCTCCAGCATATAAACACAAAATCTCAGCTCACCGATAAAATCCAGTATTCATATAAGAAAGCACCAGTCTCAGATATCAGATCTTCTCCATGATGATGAACAGTAATTTGCAGCAGTCCTCTGAGGAGCTTCCTTTTAAAAATTGCACATTTTCCTTCCCAATGATCCCTTGAAGCATTCTTTCCAAATGAGCTGTAAGCAGCATGTGATATATTTTAACATTCACAATGTTCAGAGAAACTTGCTCTTACTGACAGTGACCTTACTCCCCTTTTCTGATTAATAATACTACTAATCCCACCTCCTTCCAGTATTCTAGAACCTAGTCCCTACCATTATCCCATTAAACATTTATTTAACCCGCTTCCCTTCGAACCCTCTGTCTGATTATTATGCAGGATATCCATCAAAGCCAGTGTATTCCAGCTGTTTTCATCCTCTGTGCCATATTTCTAATTATTCAGTTTCTTCATCTGCTTCCTCCTTACCTCTTCACCTATCTTCCTCCTCCTGCCCTTAACTCCTTTGCTCTAAGCAAGTCCTCAAGCTGGCAAACACCTGTAAAATCTCCTTTTGTCTCCTTATATCTTTTCTTTGTGGCCTGACAATATCAAATCTTGTCCAATTTCCTTGTGTCTAGAACGCATATTGACATACCATCTTCGCCTTTGTCTATCTGTCTACCTTTTAATTTTTCTCTTTCAGACACTCTTTTCTCTATGTTCATTCTTTCTTGATACTCCCTCTCTGTTGTTAATCCTCTAATCACTGCCTCTCACTTCCTGACCCTCTCTTTTTTCTGAGCATCTATCCAGTAATCTTGCACACACGTCCTATTGGAAGTAGAAGAACTTTAATTACTAATCCTACAAATATGAAAATGAAGGTGTTATTTAAAAACATGCAGTGGATTTCAAAACTCAAAACCAAAGAAACATCCCAAATGAACAAATAAGTGGAAGTCACCAGTTATAAACCACACAAATCCACCAAGGCAAACTCAAAATGATTCAGTAAGAGTACACAATGACTTAAGTGTACAAATTTTATTTACTTTCATCTACTACAGACTTCTTCAGAAAAAAAAAGTGAACAATTTCAAAACTCCCTGTAGTGCTATTAAACCATTTTTTGCAGGAAGCTTTGGCTCTACTGCACCCCCACTATGGGTATGTGCCCAGCATAACCATTATACTTACATTATACACACATTATCTATCTATCTATCTATCTATCTATCTATCTATCTATCTATCTATCTATCTATCTATATAAAAGTCTGAGATTGCTGTGCCTATGAGTAAGGGAAATTCTTTGAGGTTTCCCAGCCTTAGACATAGTACTTACTCTCACTCTTCCAAGGTTTAGAATTATATTCTTTGAAATTTCAGGAGTTCTACTCTCTTGCCTCCTTTACCTTATTGGATTGCATTTTGTTCTACTGCTCTGTCTCCTTTACCTTATTGGATTACATTTTGTTCTACTGCCCTGTCTCCTCTACCTTATTGGATTGCATTTCATTCTACTGCCTTGCCTCCTTTACCTTATTGGATTGTATTTTGTTCTACTGCTCTGTCTCCTTTACCTTATTGTATTACATTTTGTTCTACTGCCCTGTCTCCTCTACCTTATTGGATGGCATTTCATTCTACTGTCTTGCTTCCTTTACCTTATTGGATTGTATTTTCTTCTACTGCCCTGTCTCCTTTACCTTATTGGATTGCATTTCATTCTACTGCCTTGCCTCCTTTACCTTATTGGATTACATTTTGTTCTACTGCCCTGTCTCCTTTACCTTGTTGGATTACATTTTGTTCTACTGCCTTGCCTCCTTTACCTTATTGGATTGCATTTCATTCTACTGCCTTGCCTCCTTTACCTTATTGGATTGCATTTCATTCTACTGCCCTGTCTCCTTTACCTTATTGGATTACATTTTGTTCTACTGCCTTGCCTCCTTTACCTTATTGGATTGCATTTCATTCTACTGCCTTGCCTCCTTTACCTTATTGGATTGCATTTCATTCTACTGCCTTGCCTCCTTTACCTTATTGGATTACATTTTGTTCTACTGCCCTGTATCCTTTACCTTATTGGATTACATTTTGTTCTACTGCCTTGCCTCCTTTGCCTTATTGGATTGCATTTCATTCTACTGCCTTGCCTCCTTTATCTTATTGGATTGCATTTCATCCTGGAGAATATCCACTATACTGTTCTCCACCATCTCCTGTACCATTTGCTAATTTGGCAACAGCTTTATTACTCCCTTTCCCTTCCATGCACTTCCTGTCCCCCTTTGTGACTTCCTGACTAATCCCTTTAACCACAGCTCCACAAGAACATGATCTGGATCACATAATTTAAGCAATGCACTTCATCTGCATGCACATTTACTGATCTGTGATTGTAAAGACGCAATTTATCTGAGTGCTATGTTTGCTGTTTTTCCCACCATTTTGGTGAGGTTACATTTTGATGATTGTGAATACTATTTGTATTATCTATATTAGAATGTAGAGTTTATTATTTAGATTTATTGTATTTTATTTAGTGTTTTTCTATGACATTTCTTCCAACAAAATGCTGCAAATGCATTATATGGCTGGGTGTACTTTATTCTTGAGATTTTGTCCTTCCCACATGCCTTTACATAAGTAATGGGATGGGATGATTTTGAAAAAACACTTGTTTCTACAGTGTTTTACATGCTTATGGATTTCAACATTTTGAGATGATTACAATGGCTCCATTGTTAGCGGTTTCTATTAGCCCAAATGAATCAGTATGATCCAAAAGTCATCATTCCATACTTCTCAAATCTCCAGCCATTCCAGTCTGTCTCCATCTACATTAAACTTAGTCTAACTTGCTTGCTTGAATTTATTCTTAATAAATGCATACTCTTTAACCTTTTCCACCTCTTCATGTATGTGTTCAATGGGCCTTCTTCTTCACCATGCTTCTAACTTCTTCTTACAGTCCATGTGAAATGCTACCACCCTATATTTCATATTCCATTGCTTATTCCCTTAACTGTTGGTGTACTCATCTCTATTAATAATTTCCTGAAGAAAACATCCCTTCATTACCATTCAAACCATATCATAATCCCACAGTCAGTCTTCTGTTTTCTACAATGTGTTTAGTGAAAACTCAGATCCCCCCGCCATATTTCAGGTCTTCTTCATTCTAAATCTTTGTCCGTGATAACCCCAATGGGTCTATATTATAACATCGAAGTCTTACAACTTCAAATGTTATAATATCGACCATAGTAGAGCGAAACACCAGAAAACCGAACAGTCAGAATAGCAAATTTTTTCCCAGGGAAAAAATTTGCTGTTCCGACAAACATACACACAACACAAACACACCAAAATAAATAACACACACACACACACACACACACACACACACTTTACAAAACCCTACACTAAACCATACATACACCACTAGCTATCCACTTACCTTAACCCAACCCTAACCCTCATATCCACACAATTGCACACTTACCTGACCCGCACCCTAACCCTAACTCACCTAACCCACGCCGAATCACACACTCACCTTCGTTCACACACTTACCTTAACCTGGTCCATAACCTTCGCTCCACAGTCGAGGAAATAATGAAGCTGCAGAAACGGCCCACCGAATACTTTCCTAGGAAAGTATTCGGTGTTCTGCAGCTTCGTTATTTCCAGTGTTCGCTCTACTGGGTTCAATATTATAACATTCAAAGTTGGAAGACTTCAATGTTATAATACAGACCCAACCCCAACCACCCACCCCAATTTTATATCAAAATTCATAACTCTTGTCAAGTGTAGCTTGGTCTCCTGAAGGAATAAAAAAATATGCCTTCTTCTCCAAGCCAGCAGAAACATGCAGGTTCCAACCAAAAGATCACTAACAAAAGAACAGCACTTCTTCCAAAAAAGAACCAAAAAATGATGTATGCAGCTTACAGTAAAGAAAGCTAGCTTCCATTGAATCCAGACTCTCTTCACTATTCTGTGGTGGTTTATACAGATTGCATTTGTTTGGACAGAAATAAACAACTCGTTCTACATTCAGCATGTTTTTTGGAAAAAGAAGTGCTGTTCTTTTTTTATTGAAATTTTCTCCTGCTGGAATACCAGACCCACCGCATCCTAATTTAGTCTCCCTCTATCCTTGCCCTCTTAATTGGTTATTACTTCCTAAAAGCATTTAGCATAACATAACACAACCACCTTAGCCTCCTCCTTCTGTTTCCATTTTCCATCTCCTTCTTCTATCCATCTTTCTAATCCCTTTCCTCTCTCAAACCCTAGGCACTTAAGTCCTTATCTGGTCCACCCAAGAATGCAAAAACTATAAATTCCAACTTTCCT
>NC_056744.1:230109869-230189869 GCF_019279795.1 Protopterus annectens
CTGTGTCGACCATTTGGCATTGAACTATTGCATGTCTGGACACTGTATGCTCGATATATATATATATATATATATATATATATATATATATATATATATATATATATATATATATATATACTTCTGATTAAGCTTAGTTTGTGTAGCAAACTGTATGTCCAGGAATAAAATCTGTTTTAAGAGTGAAATTTTAATTTTGATGCTTGTAGTCTGCATCTATACTATTGCTAAAAATAATGTTCTCATCACCCTGAAATATATGGGCTGTTATATGCTTCCATTTAAAGAGTTGCATTTCCTTAACCTTGTATTTCATTTAACCTGAGACACTCTTATTAAAACTTGGTGGCTATGTCACTGAACCACAGACTGCATTGTTTCCTGTGAAAAGCTAGACGACTTCAGGAAAAAAAAAACAGAAAAGTGTTTCTGCTCATGATACCATATAAAAGTGATCTGTTTTGCCCATTACAGTCAACAACCGTTTTCTTTGCTACACTTAGCACTTCATTTCATTCTGCTTTATAATTTAAGCACAATTTTCCAGAGCAACCACTTATAGACTAGGAATGCGCCTTAACTTTCCATAAATGTGTCAGCAAACTTGAGAAGTGATTAATGCAATTCAATGTACAAAGTATAAACATAACACTTAATTTACACAAAGGCTGTTTGAATCTTTTCAAAATTCATTATCTAAGCTGAGTTTTGTTGAAAGGGTTATCATTTTGTTCTCTGCTGCTTTTTTTTTTTTTTCAGAAAGAATATTCTAACAATTAAGTGGTTAAAGGACCTGATCAGAAAGATTTGTTACAGACATTGTCTCCTGAACTTGCCATGCCTTCTCTGATGATTGATGGTGTCATCTTTCTTCCAATGGGGTTTGCTTTATTTTATTTTATTTTAGTTAGCGGTTGTTGAAGGGATCACTGCACTGATTCTTAACTGGTCAATTCCAGACAAAGCCTGGGTGTATTCTTAATATAACGATTCAATAGAGGCATTTGATAAATGCCATAATGATTAAACAAATGCAGCGCATTATCTGATTTATTGTTGTCTAGCAAAGGATCTGTATTCTGGTTTGAAAAAAAAAAAAAAAACATAAATGAAATCAGATCATGTCATGGAGTTTAGCAGCACCAAAGTTAGTCTGTACCTGAACTTGGGCAACAATACTAAGCATTGCAAGTATGACAAATGCGTAATATTCTGCTCAACATGCCTAAGTAACACTTTAAAGAACAGTTAAAAGTCGGACAAGTTCAGCTGTTAAAGAACTGGGAATGGAATGGAATATTTAGGTAACATTAAACAGATCACAGCACCAATACTTGGACTTTTCATAGAGGTAGTAAAACATCTGAAAATGCAATTCCTGTGGCCAGAAAAGTCCCTACACAAGGATGGGTTCAGCACAAAAAATGTATGATTGCAAGTGTAACGACTTCCGATACGTGCCTTAGGACAATGACACCGTTAGATTAATATCAAAAAAATTCATTAAGAGACTACGGAGGATAAGCTAAGTAAGCATATGAAACGTTGACTTTTCTACCTATCACAGCCTTGTAAGTTTGTTTGTTTTTCTTGTTATGTCAGCCTGATGCTTAGACTAGAGAGCAGAAGATGGAAGTGGCAATATACACAAATTAACACAATTAAGTGGTTAGATTCACTTATGGAACAAACAAAATTACAGGACAATGGTGGAAAACAGCCTGTAGCACAAATATTAAAATCAGGATAACAGAAATAAAAGAATATAATGTTTGCTAATTAGTTTAGTTGAGTGAAATTCAGAAATGAAACTTCGGTCTTGACTGTGTCTACTTTACATAATTATTGAGTATGAGAAATGTAAGGATATAATCACAGGATGAATACCAATAAAAAATATATTTCATTAGGCACACAGCTTCAGTGCAGGCTTGCCACCTGGTATAATCCAGCTTCCAGACATCTCATATTTTCTTAACTGTTTCAAAAGAGCTAAAGTTCTGTATTTATTTATTTATTTATTGCTACATGTCAAAATGTTTGACTTTCACTGACTTTCAGTGAGGACACACAACCTGACAGTTGTTGCCCTATTTGCTTTTGTTGTATTTTCTGGTATGATCTGTTGCCAATCCTCTCATCTCCAAAAAGTCTGTTAACTCAGACTGTGTCCCCCATCATATTGTTCCAATGTGGACAGCTTAGTTTTTTTCCTCTTACAGTTTTTTTACATGATTATGCAGTCTGGTGAGCTCTATGCCCACTAATGCTTTCTGCATTCACTCTCATCTCTGTAAAAGCTCACTTTCTTGCACTTGCTCACCCTTTTCAAATTCGCCCTGTGACTTCTCCTTGTTTTTCTGCTGCATCAAGTGCTGCAATTCCTGCTTAAGGGGAATCTGTGTTGGATCTCTTGTCTTTGAGCATTTCTAGGATAGTCAGCTGCTCTTGGGAAAACTGAACCTTCATCTCAGCTGTCTTCTATTTATATTGACTGTTCATTTTTCCCTTTTTTCTCAAAATATCATTCTGGCATCTTAATTCAAGTTCTTTTTAAAGAAATTTTGCTTAACAGTCTGTTTTCTTTTCATTTCACAAATTATGTTCTACATGTTTTAGTTGTTGAATCTCTTCTGCAAATGTCCTTTTCATCTCTTCTAACTCTGTCTCCATTGTTACCTCTAGTTGAATATAATTCTGCTGCTGTTTATCATTCTCCCTGTGAAAATATTTAGTTGCTTATTTCTCTTTAACCTTCTTTAACTGTAGGATTTATTTCTCTCAAAAACATATACAGCATTCTCTGATGTGCAATTTTCTTCTTGAAGTAGATAAAGACTGCCTGATGGATTCCATTGCTTGTAATCAGTAGTTAAGTCATTGTCAGTTCAACCACACTAATCTTCTTTTCAAAGCCAAAATCCAAAACCTTTAAGATGTTTTCAATTCCTTCTTTATGCCAGCTGTTATGTGTTTGCTCTGTATGGTACTGTCTGTTCCATCAACCATGTAAGATAACAAATGAAAGCCAGTTATGCTGGACATAATAAATGGAGTAGCTGTGTGTCATCCACTTTCATCCAACGGCTGTAATAATATGTGTCATTTTGTCCGTCTAAATGGAGTGGAAGAGGGGGAGTTGGATGCTTCCCATTTCTAAAGAATCCACAAAAGAAATCACTGATGTTTATCATACTATCATTATCTAACTTCTGAAAACCATCATCTGGTACAGCTCTATCAATGGTTTGAAGGCCATATTACTCATAGACAAACATCAGCTCTTTCATGCTCAGCTGATCCTCTTTTGTAATCATGAGATCTTCACAAATGGTTTGAAGCATCTCTTCCATCCAGTCCTGGGACAGAGTGAACACACTATGTGGAATGTTTAAGTCATCTGGGTTCCAGAACTCCGGCTGACTTTCCACTTCCTACTTCTCCCTATTTTTAGAAGACTTTTGTCAGTACTCACTGCAATCTTCAGAAATTGTACTTTCACCTTGGACTTCATTTGAATGTAGCTGAATTATTATTACTCTGTGAACTCTGGTCTGGATCATCATCCATATTGCTTTCCATCTCTGACATTTTTGGCTAAACTAATAATGGAACATCTATTTCTTGATAAATTTCTTCATTTCAGAAGGTTGTGGAAAGAAACAGAATCGGAGTTTATTTACAGAATGTGCTTGGACACTGTGGTTATCCTGAAGAAATGTTTTAAGCATAATTATACAATGACCCCTCCATTAATATTCCAAAACGTGCACCAATCAGCGTGCATGTTGTAAATCAGACTTATACTAATGGAAAAAGGTCCGGTCACCCGGACTTTTTCCATTAGTATAAGTCTTTTCTTTTTTTTTTTTTTTTTACAGCAACGAAGTACGCAAGATCTCTGTTGCTTTTTAGAAACTGTCTCGCTATGTTAAAGGAGTTTAACATAATGAGACAGCTTTAAAAAAAGTAACTAAGATCTTCCTTTCTCCGTTGCTTTTTTTAAAGCTGTCTCGCTATGTTAAATGGGTTTAACATATTGAGACAGCTTTAAAAAAAGCAACAGAGATTCTCCGTTGCTTTTTTTAAAGCTGTCTCGTTATGTTAAACTTCTTTTCTTCTTTAATCTAGCCATAGAAATAAGATACTCTCAAGGAGAAATGGACAAAATTTGTACATGCTAAGGCTTTTGAGCAGTAGAGTTAAATGAACTCGGTATCATGTTAGGTGTTTTGCATGCAACAAGAGGCAATATAGATACAGAAGATTTTATATTAATTATAATTTATATAATATATTTGGTATAATGTGTAGTAGATAGTATTCGATTAATGACTATAATTAATTTATGGAAATACAGTACCCAGTATGCAGTTGGAAATGTTAGGTTCTAGCCCAGCAAGGGGCATTTCTAGTGATTTTCTAAGATTTTCTTCACCTACCTGCAAGACTAGTTACAACACTACCTCAGCAGCATTCAAATTATGATTTCTTTTGATGAAACTACTTTACCCAGGGAAGGTGACATTCCACCAATGGTTTCACTATGAACTATTCAATAATTAAATGCTGACAAACATCACTAAAAACAAATGGTTAAAGCACACAAAGGTGAAACATCAAACAGCAAGGATTTTTGTTGTAAAGGGGAAATCTCCTGTTCCCTTTTAACTCCTGAACCTATATATACCAACTCCATGTAAAAAGCCACAAGGAATTACTGTCAGTGGTCATTTAGGAACTGCCTGGCAGTAATTTCCAATGGCAAGCAGTGAATATCATTTTAATAACTGACATCTTATGACTTGAGCACCTGACACATGAGGAAGGGGAATTCAGCTTTCTAGAGAAAAGCCTCCACTAACTATCATGGTAGCATAGACATCAAAAGTTTCATATGGAGCAGTGTATAATAATTCATTTATTTTACTGTGAACTTATCCCAGTTTTAAGCAATGTTATCCTTGTAAGGGATAATTTGAAAATAATTTAAAAGAAGCAAGAAAAGCCACAGAAATGTATGAATGAGATAATGAACACTAGTTGGTAGCATTTTTAGATCTCAAATCACCTCTCACATGAGTAGTTGAAATATTTCAGAATAGTTTCTAATATTTTGTTATGATTTTTTTTTTTCTCTCCCACATTAAGTTTACTAAGTCTCTGCTAAAATATGCAAATGCTTTATCAGAGCTGAGTTTCACCAATGGCAGCAGTCAAATGAAAAAAATTCCCTATGACCATGTTTATCTCAGTTTCTTTAAAATCTGGAATGAATCATGCAGTTAGTTTTAGTAATAGCAAAAACTTTAGCAAAGTTAGTTCTAAGATTGAGAAAATGAGATTTGTTCTCCAAACATACTAGTATCTGAAAAAAAAAAAAGATTATTGTGGAATCACTAATGGTGCATCTCAAGATTATACTCTTAACAGAGTTATTGGGCTATGCAATACTTACAACTGTTAATACACTCTAGATCTAGACTAGCAACATCTGATTACCTGTTGAGACAGTGTTCCAGGTATACATATAGCAGGCGTACATATACATGGCAATAGTACTGTTCTTATAAGTATTTATTGCCAGATCTTCACTGCAAAGAGATACCTTGATTCATACAGAAATCAGAGTTTGTGAAAATAACAATATGATAGTCTACATATTGATTATTAAAGCATCAATGCATTTTAGCTAAAGTTCAGTGATAGTTTTATTAATGTTGTCTGCAGCTTGTAGTTCATACATTGTACCTTCTCTGAGACATTGTTAAATTAAAGATCAGATGCAAGTGGAAGCATACTTTTGAACTCTCTTTAGATTCATCTTTGTGTTGTATGAGCGTTACATTTGGTAACAGAAAGACAATTTAAATGCTGTTCTGTCAATGTTTCCTACATGCGCATCTGCATACTTCCTGGTTTTGTGTCATCAAAAATAGCATCTTGATGATGTCAGCCTGAGGACACTGCCACTTGTTTAGTGTTCCTGCAAGTTTCAATGCTGCTGAAAAATTATTGTGCCAGTTGTTACTCATTCCACACACTTTTGCAATTTAAAAGAACATTTCCAAGTAAGTGATTTTGGACATTGTCAGCTCAGACTGTAGAATCTTGCAAGCTGGAGTCTACAGAATTTCAGGGCTAATTTACAGTAATGTAACTGAAGCTCACATGTGCAATTCAGATCATATGACAACAGGAATTTATTTTTATAAAACCAGCACTCAGGAATGAACCTGATGAGAATCAAGTTTATTAAACAACAATTTGTTTAGTGACTGCAGCCTGTTACCTTCATTCCTGAGTGCTGTTTTTTTGTCACAGTTTTCGTTCTTAGCTTTGTGAATTTGTTTTACATTTAATTAGAACTGCCTCTTGCAAAGACAGTATTGCAAGATACTGGCAATATGAACAAGTTCCAACCGAAGTTTGCTGACTCAGAAGCCAATCATTTATATCATTATTTATTTATTTATTTTATTTTTATTTTACATTTGTTAACCGGGCTAGTCTAGCTGGATATATGTCCATTTTCAGTAGAGGCCCGGGGAGAAAAGCTCCACACATAAATCTATACTACGAGACATATTAATAAAAAATTTAAGTACAATAAGAATATACATTTAGTAATAAGAACAACAAATACTTAAGGCACACACAAAAATATACTAGGTCAGTAGTAGCATCACAATTAAAATGCTAAAGATTAGCAGTTAGTTTCAATAATCCGGAGAGAAAGAAGTATAACAAGAGTTTAGAAGGGATTAATATAGATTAATTTTGTATGCACATTGTATGCACATGCTACATTATGTTTTGTATGCACAAAAAATCCACAGCTGAGAGCTGGTAACACAAGACATGATGTTGCAGCAATTTTTAATTAATTAATTAATTAATCACTCAATTTAATTGCTTGATTGATTAATTACTTAATTAAGTTATTTTTGATCATATAATCAGCCAGCTGCTGCCCACCATGGCTTACCTGAGGGAGTTTTGAAATGGAAGTTTTATACCAACTTCAATTTTAGCCCTTTACATTTGTAGCCCTTTACATTTGATATGACTTTATAAACCCACGGTGGTGGTGCTGCGGTAGCGTTGTCGCCTCACAGTAAGACGCTGTCCGATTCGATTCTCAGCTAGAGCGTATTCTGCGTGGAGACATGCGTGAATGGGCATACCTTCATTGAAGTTTGTGCATCAGGCCTGGCAAGCCGGTATGTAAAAATCAACTGCCAATCATTAGCGGACCGGAGTTCCGCTGTGGCGACCCCTAACCGGAAAAAGCCTAAAGACACAAAAAACATTTGATATGACTTTATAATGTTGTGTTTTGTTAACCAGGAATAAAAACATACATTTCAAATACTACTAACATGCTACAGCATTAAATTAGTTTGCTGTAAGTTAAGTTCAGAAAGTTACACACTGAGAAAATTAAAAGATCCATTTAGCATAAAGGACAAAATGGAAATGTGGTGATTTCTTGTTCATTACTCTCCCCTGGAGTACAAGGTACATGAACAACTTGATAGAATATTCTAAAATTGCACAGACTCTCATTTATGATCTTTGAAGTACAGAAAGTGGAGTTCAAAAGAAACTATTTCTGCAAGAAATTTATAAAATCCTCAATGGGATCACATTTAGTTTTAGAAACTTGTATTTTTTAACATTTCATCTTCTCTTCTTGGGCGTGTTATTTCAGTATTTGCTTCTGGGTAATAAAGTTACTATAACTTGGGGTGATGACACATAGAAAGGTATGTTGTACCCATGGCATAACCTTTGATGTATATCAGCTCTTGTTTATGTACATAGGTGCCTCTCTGATGAGTCAGCGCTGGAAATGCTCTTAATCCTTTGTGCATTAACTCATTTACAGCACTACAGCAATTTTTAGCAAAGTGATCAAAGCAGACAGGTTCCTCTCTTACCTGAAAAGAAGAAAAAGCTGAATAGTATGAGACAGCAGTGTTGGCTGGGATGGTGTAATGGTAGTATGACAGCAAAACAAGCATAATTTCATTTAGTGTACCTCCGTTTCTTAGTCCGAAAATCCTCTTCTAGTGTGTTGTTATTAATTGGTGTGCTCTAGTGAGTTTTTCTTACTGCTTTCTATTCTTATAAATAAGTCATTTTCCCATTATATAGCTTGCTGTCACACTTAGTACAGCATCTGTGGAATATGCACTATGCAGATACAGCTGTCATCAGTACTCGTATTTAATTATTTTCCCAGACCTCGTTTGCCTGTATTACTACTGGAACTTATAAGTGCCCATAGCTAGTTATACCTGCACTATAGGTAACAGCAGGCACTTCCATTACTTACTGCCTAGCCTTCCAAGTAGTCTGGAGCAGCTCAATGCTGCTTGTCAGTTCATGGTTGTCATCCTAGCCAATAACCAACCATTGTTTGCAGAGAGGGGTGAAAGCCACGGCTGCTCCATAAATCTAATCTTGTTTTGCTTTTTATTACTTATAATTAGTTTAGAGTATGTTTCCAATGTAAAACATCTCATTTAGCTACACATAATTATTCTGCATTAATCAGTGTCTCCCTGTATAAGATACCGAACTGTTACATCTCTCCATAGTCTACAGAATATAGGTAAATATAATAGTTCTCTGTATTTCTGAATTAAATGCCTGCAATCACTGGACAATAATGGAAGGTCAGCCTGCTTGTTTTCCTTCTGTGGCCTGCCTTGTCGCAGCTAATATCTTCAGGTAGTGTAGTAACTGCCTTATGCTCATAGATAAAAAGTGTGCACTCAATACAAGACATTGTGTCTATCAGAGGTGTTAATATTTAACTAATCTCAATGTCTTCCCTCTCACAAAAAATTAACTGTGAGAAGAACATACTTCTACAACAATTTAAACAAACTCACATTAAAATATTTTATGCTGAGACTGTAAAGATACCTTACCAAAGCCCTATAGCATAGATTTGAGAAAATTATGTATCAATGTAAATCCAACATCTCAGCTCCTTCATACATACCTGTAGAAAAGAGTTACCCAGAGTCAAATCATTTGAAATCTATTATTCCAAACTGCCAGATTAATAAAAAGGTCTTCACACTTACTGACTCTGCAATTAGGCACACAGTTTCTCTATTCACTAGTATTGACAAAGATACAGTACTGTAGTAATTTAGTATCTGCTAAAGTAGTTGTCGTTCAGGTGCCAGAATCTTGGACATCTCAGGGGCCCTATATGCATTATATCCTGATAAATATGATTATGACATTATGGTGACCCATGAAGGAGTGAATAACTTGCAAAACAAAACCCTGAGGGACATGCAGAGATATATATCAGAAGTCACCATTCATGTGACAAATGCAGGCAAGTCACTGGCCCTGGGTGGAATCCTTACTTCTCCAAGAATGATGCCTAGGTATAATAGAAAGATAATGTGTTTCAGCCATTTGTTAAATAGTTGGTGTCATTCTAGGTAGAAGCAGTACTGTATGAGTCAACAAGGATGCGAGATGGTCCAACTTCCTTTGCAAAATGATTGCCTCCACCTATCATTCTAAGGCCTTCACATACAAGCTATAAGTTTATAGTGTGTTTTTAGACAGAGTCCAACAAATGGACAATCAATGTCATAAACATACCAAACCCAAAACCAGATCACATTTATGTGGCTCTGCTTAATGCCAGAAGTTTCAACCACAGATTATCTGGTCTTGAGGCTATCCTGAATTTGGAATGGATTCATAAGTGTGTAATTATTGATACATGCTTTTAGTGCAAAGAAAATACTCTCTCCATAACTTTATTTTGTACCTTAATGTGCCAGATGTCAACTGTGATTGTGTTTCTACATTTGTTAAGGGCCCTATCACCATGAGGCAGATTCCCTGAGAATCACAAACTGAAGCTCCAGTAACTCCAGATCACCCTAAGAAAGACACATTATCAGCTTATTGCCTGTTACAGGACATCTTCATAGGATTCCTAACTGCACTCAATGAACTCCTTCTAAACAAGAATTCCATTACATTGGGACATCAACTACTGCTCAACAAACTGGAGCATAAATGTCTCCAATGTAGGGTATTTCCAGAAGTTCTTAGATTTAATAAACAAAGGTTTCCTGGATCGGATAGTTAACAAATCTCCTACGGAGCATAATACTCTCGATGTGCTCCTTACAAACATAGCCACACCTTGTACTAGTTACATGGTACCTCCTTACAAACATAGCCACACCTTGTACTAGTTACATGGTACCTCCTTACAAACATTGCCACACCTTGTACTAGTTACATGGTACCTCCTTACAAACATAGCCACACCTTGTACTAGTTACATGGTACCTCCTTACTAGTTACATGGTACCTCCTTACAAACATAGCCACACCTTGTACTAGTTACATGATACCTCCTTATAAACATAGCCACACCTTGTACTAGTTACATGGTACCTCCTTACTAATATAGCCACACCTTGTACTAGTTACATGGTACCTCCTTACAAACATAGCCACACCTTGCACTAGTTACATGGCACCTCCTTATAAACATAGCCACACCTTGTACTAGTTACATGGTACCTCCTTACAAACATAGCCACACCTTGTACTAGTTACATGGTACCTCCTTACAAACATAGCCACACCTTGTACTAGTTACATGGTACCTCCTTACAAACATAGCCACACCTTGTACTAGTTACATGGTACCTCCTTACAAACATAGCCACACCTTGTACTAGTTGCATGGTACCTCCTTACAAACATAGCCACACCTTGTACTAGTTACATGGCACCTCCTTATAAACATAGCCACACCTTGCACTAGTTGCATGGTACCTCCTTACAAACATAGCCACACCTTGTACTAGTTACATGGTACCTCCTTACAAACATAGCCACACCTTGTACTAGTTACATGGTACCTCCTTACAAACATAGCCACACCTTGTACTAGTTACATGGTACCTCCTTACAAACATAGCCACACCTTGTACTAGTTACATGGTACCTCCTTACAAACATAGCCACACCTTGTACTAGTTACATGGTACCTCCTTACAAACATAGCCACACCTTGTACTAGTTACATGGTTCCTCCTTACAAACACAGCCACACCTTGTACTAGTTGCATGGTACCTCCTTACAAACATAGCCACACCTTGTACTAGTTACATGGTACCTCCTTACAAACATAGCCACACCTTGTACTAGTTACATGGTACCTCCTTACAAACATAGCTACACCTTGCACTAGTTACATGGCACCTCCTTATAAACATAGCCACACCTTGTACTAGTTACATGGTACCTCCTTACAAACATAGCCACACCTTGCACTAGTTACATGGTACCTCCTTACAAACATAGCCACACCTTGTACTAGTTACATGGTACCTCCTTACAAACATAGCCACACCTTGTACTAGTTACATGGTACCTCCTTACTAATATAGCCACACCTTGTACTAGTTACATGGTACCTCCTTACAAACATAGCCACACCTTGTACTAGTTACATGGTACCTCCTTACAAACATTGCCACACCTTGTACTAGTTACATGATACCTCCTTACAAACATAGACACACCTTGTACTAGTTACATGGTACCTCCTTACAAACATAGCCACACCTTGCACTAGTTACATGGCACCTCCTTATAAACATAGCCACACCTTGTACTAGTTACATGGTACCTCCTTACAAACATAGCCACACCTTGTACTAGTTACATGGTACCTTCTTACAAACATAGCCACACCTTGTACTAGTTACATGGTACCTCCTTACAAACATAGCCACACCTTGTACTAGTCACATGGCACCTCTTTACAAACATAGCCACACCTTGTACTAGTTACATGGTACCTCCTTACAAACATAGCCACACCTTGTACTAGTTACATGGTACCTCCTTACAAACATAGCCACACCTTGTACTAGTTACATGGTACCTCCTTACAAACATAGCCACACCTTGTACTAGTTACATGGTACCTCCTTACAAACATAGCCACACCTTGTACTAGTTGCATGGTACCTCCTTACAAACATAGCCACACCTTGTACTAGTTGCA
This sequence comes from Protopterus annectens, assembly GCF_019279795.1. Lineage (NCBI taxonomy): Eukaryota > Metazoa > Chordata > Ceratodontiformes > Protopteridae > Protopterus > Protopterus annectens. Next base: position 230,121,950 of record NC_056744.1, read on the forward strand.
TGGTACCTCCTTACAAACATAGCCACACCTTGTACTAGTTGCATGGTACCTCCTCCTCCTCATAAGTTTGATCATAAAGTAGTGAGTTTCACCTTCAAAACCTCCAAACCCCCTGAATCTAATATCTCAGAATTCAAGGATTTCTCTTGTAATAACCTCATCAAATTGCACAATGAGGTTTCACAATTCATTCATGGCAGCATCAGCTCTGATGATACAGAAGGTAGTTTCACAAAGGAGTTCTACATCCATTTAGATAAATCGATATAGCTAGCAGTCCCAGCCAAGACAAAATATAATGAACAATTCAAAAATAAACCATCCAACATAAAAAAATTTGCTATAAAAGAAAAAAAAAACTTAAATTATACAGCAATTCCGAACACCTTGATTTCAAAAACAGTATCAGGAATATTACCAAAACCTTGAAAGATGCTATTAGATCTATTGGAGCAAAACGTGAACATTAGTTACCATCTGCAGTTAAGAACAATTATAAATCCTTCTTCAGCTATGCTAAGAAACAAAGGAATAACACCTAAAATTGCTCTGAATTTACTCAAAGTAGTACTACTTATTCAGAGTTAATAGACATTGCCAAATTACCAGCAAACAAATGCAATGCTAATTTTACCTAAAATACTTCTTTCCAAAGTCCACATATCTCTGAATCCCTTAAACCCCCTATTATCATTAAAGAGGATGCAACGAAGGTGACTCTTAAGATCAGAAATACTTCTTTCATTGATCCTGACAATATACATGCTTGTTTAAAAAAAAACGGTAACAAGCATGCCCTGTCAGAGCTACATTTCAAACTATTTAGTCTTAAGTGTAGCTAGACATTTTTTCCCTGACATTTAATGCACTGCACTGGTGATATCAACTCCTCCATAAGGCCCTACCACTGACCACAGGAATTAAAGACTCATCAGTCTGATGAGTGGCACCTGCAAATTCATGAATCATATTATAACTGACCTTATAAACTATGATATTACAAATTTGATTAGACTCGGTCTGTAGCAGTTTGGCTTTCTTCAAGGGAAGGCGATGCTTAATGAATTTTGTTAACTTCATTGAGAGAATTGCAGAGGTGATCAACAGTGATCATGTTATCCACGTGATGTATCTTGACCTGGCCGAGGCATTCACACCATATTCCATGCCGGCACTGTAAGTACACTTAATGCTTTGAAATTAGATTATTGTTTGGTAAGAAGGACAGCAAAATGTCTTAAAGATAAAGCCCACTCAGTGCAAGTAGCAGTTGCCCTATCAGAAAGTATGAAGGTGACCAGTGGTGTCTCCCAGGTCTCAGTATCGGAACTCCTCTTTTTTAGCATCTAATTTTTTGATCTTCAGATCAGAAACTAAGATCTTTGGCTAACTAAACTGGCAGATGACTGCAAACTGGGAATTATTGTCATATCTCCTTGTAATGCACTAAAGGTTCAACTACAATTAAACACTTAACTTGTGCACTGAAAAATGGGCTCAAATTAAATGTAAAAAGATGCAATATCTCACATTTGGTAGACAACCCATTCCCCTTAGCATACAGCATAAACAATGCATTATTTCAAAATGAACATATTGCTATGGACTTTGGATCATGGATTAATAATTTAATTTCCTTTGATCACCGTGTGACACCAGTAGTCAGAAAATGCATCTATTTAGCACAGCTAATTGCCATGGGAATATCACTGAGATCTAAAGAAGTGATTTTTTCCTTATAATCAGAATTGATTAGTCCAATTATTGAGTATAGTCCTCCTAACACTCCTTCTGGGTTTACCAGAGGGTCTTAACAAAGAAGATCAAAAGTTTAAAGACCTGAGCTATCATGACGGAATGGAAGTGCTGTCCTTTTATAAAGTATCTTATGGACTCTTGAGAGGAGATCTATGTCTTGCCTTTCATGCCATAACAGACCCAGTTGTCCTGTATCTCTTGTATCTCCACGCATGTAATAGTTTCACAAATACCAGGGCCGGGGAACTAAGTCTTCACCAGCCGATAAATAAAATTCAGTGGAGAGACAGATTTATCATGCAGAAGAACCCTCACCTCTTGAACAGACCATCCCCAATAGATTAAGTGTATCATGCATGATCATCTCTGAAGGGTATTCACAAATTCACCCTAGGCTATACTAGCTTTGCCTTCCTAGAAAAGGGTGTGCAGCTTAAGGGTGGGTACTGGTAAGGTGTCAGTGGTCACAAGACTCAGTTGCCTTGAAATTCCCATGAAACCAATTAATCCTGTAAGGACAATAGTAAATCTATTTGCTTTCTCTCTCTCTCTCTCTCTCTCTGACAGAGAAACTTAATTTAGAGTAGCCAGTTCACTGGCATGTTTCTCTCTTGTGGTGAGCCAAGACTACCAAGACATCATTCCACATTTGATTTAAACCAGTAAACACTTTATAGTATTCCACCAACATGGTCAAATTTTATAAGACTGCTTAATGGCTGTAATAACTACAAAATTAAGACATTTTTTTCACTGATATATTATTGTAGAATACTGCTTCATGTAACCAATAGCGGATTAATTATACCCTGGGCCCTGGGCTGTGTTCAGTCCATGGGCCCTGCACCATGATCAAGCTTGTTATTTCAAAGAAAAGACAAACAATAAATAAAACATGCTATAACTGATTCTCAACCTCTTAAAGCAACAATCAGGGACTAAGCCAAGGAATAAATAACCTGAGGGTGGAGTGTCAAAATCAGGCATACATCTTAAATATTACTCAATATATACTCAGAAAATTGTTAAAATAACTTGTTTTACATTGGCATGCAATTTCTGAAGCATATGCATCTCTGAAACTGAAATGTCTGTCATTGTTAGTGACTGCAGTGCTCATTGATTTGTTCAAAAAACATAATTTTTATGAGGAATAAATCAAAAATTATGAAGCAAACTTAAGGAAATTTTGAAAAAAAAAATATTTAAGTGCTATGATCACAACAAAGATAAACAAAACTGTGCTACTGCCTTACCTTTCTGTAGTCTAGGGTTTAATTCCATTTGCCTACATTGCCTAAATTTACAACCTCGAGCAAACAAATGCCACTTAAAATAAAATTATGTAAATTTCTGATGGAATTTCAACAGCTAGAAGGGACAAGAATACCAAGTTATAACAAGTCTTTCTAGTGGAAGGAAGGTGGTCCTAGACCAGAACTTCATTACAATTGCCTCTGCAGTTAACACCAGTCAGCCTACCACTATGTAAACGAAAAAAGAAATGACAGAAGTCACAGTGCAGTCAAGTATTTTAGAGCTATAAGCAGTTTTATAAATTACATCTTTGTCTACTTGCAAGACTGAGCACAATGCTTATTTATTTATTAATCAGGGGCAGGTGTACATAAACATTTTTAGACTCAGCCAAGGAGCAATATCTGGTTAAATGGCTCCCTTAGTCAGACATCAAGCAAATGGCGGCTGAGAGAATCAAACACTGGACCAGAAAAAGGAAATCTTTAATAACTCATAGCACTAATCTTTTGTGCCAACTAAACCAGACAGTCCCCTCTTGCAAATACATACTTAAGACAAATAAATAAAAAAATATAAAAAAAAAGAAAAAGAAACTGAATGTACAGTATTCTTTGCATGCTTAGTTCCCCTATTTCTCAGCATACAACTCGATATATCAGTGAAAACAAAATTAATTAAATGTCAGCAGTATTAACTATGTAGTGAAAAGAGGAACACATTACTTATTGAACTATTAAAGCAATTATTACAATCAGCAATCGGCAAGCAATTCATTTTATGCAAAAAGAAAGGGCTCAATAGCTACGTCACTGCCAGCCAGCCAGCTTGTCCATGCAAAAAAATAAATAGATATAAAAGAAATCAATTATAATGTTGACATATAAAATGCACATACACAAACACACACACACACACACACACACACACACACACACACACACACACACACACACACACACACACACACACACACACACACACTGTCACTGTACATACAAAATACAAACACAAACTTTAGTTCTTATCACACACCATATCCCAGTGGAACTGGGCCCCTTTGGAGACAGCGCACCACTTTTGGCTGTGAACATACTTCAGCTGTTATATATGCATATGTGACCATCACTCCTGCAAGTTATATCACTTAACTGCCCACCGCCACCAAAAAGCCACATTCAGTATACTTCTGACACCTCATTAAGAAAATGAAAGAAATTATGGCCAAAAAAGTATATTACAAGTCATTGCTGTGTGATATACAATACTGCCAGTAAGCAGCTAATAATACATTAATGTCATCCCTGATGTTTACGTGATCATTTCTGGATTCATCCCTGATTCTGGAGCGTACCTCTCAACCTCTTAGCGCAAAAACTCTGGACAAAGCCAAAGATAATGGGGGACAAAGGCCCAAAAGAAGGAACACATTTTAAATATTGCTCCTATAAACTTAGAATAAATGGTTTTGTTACCATGCATTTTCTGATGGATATGAAATCTGAATTAAGCAAATTCAATCTTCATTAATTTGCCACAAAACTACAAATTTTATGAGAAGCAGACGAAAACTATGAAGCAAAAATATGGAGAGTCTGTCAAAATCTCGACAGCTGAGAGGTGCGTCCTGGAGGTAAGATGTTGAGAACTATGATTCTAGAATCGATGACAAATTTATTGAAATATTTGTGCTATTAACTTGAAAAGTTAACAGAGTAAGAGAATGCGAATAGCCTTGCATTTTCTGAAGTAAAATGTCTATAACTCTAACTGTACTGTAACCCACCACCTCTTAACTCAAAATCACCAGTATGATGAGGGATTAGTAGGGCCAAAACAAGATATTGAGCCAAAATCAGGCACAGTTGAGGAATATGCTGAACTCTAACTACCCTGCCAATGTATCTTGCTGATATCTGGGATAGTTGAGCAGTATGCTGACCTCTAAAGTTAAACAGATACCCTTGCTGAGGAAATATACAATACCAAATTCATAAATAAGCAAATAAATACATAAAGACAGGCAGGGAAAATATGAATAATACACAACATTGTTTTTTACTGCCTTCTTTTATTTTAACTTGTGTTCTGAATTTGTGCACACTTGGTGAGGGGAGACTAGAAGCCTGAGTACAGTATTACCAACCACAGATAAAATTAGCTTGCCCTACCAGTCATCATCAAACTTATCTTAGATAATGCAAGACTGAGAAAATAAGTGCATCCCAATCACATAAAATCAGTAGTATTTTATGGCTGACCAGTGCATACTATACTGCTTTTATTTTAAATGTTAACGGACTTCTGCTGCTTTACACAGCTCTCTGGTTGGTTGGTTGGTTGGTTGGTTGGTTGGTTGGTTGGCAAGACCAGGGGTAGGAGAGACCACAGGAAGCCAGCCTGATGCCTGAAAGCCAGATACTCGGTAGTAACAGAAATACTAGGAAAACTAGAAATATGTAGGTTGCAGGAGTAAAAAGGGAGAGGAGCTGTCCCAGGGTATAAATATGATGCAGAACACTTGTGCACATTGATCGTTATCATCAGTGTGGCAGAGCAGAATGGAACTAAAATTAATTAAAAAAAAAAAACTTCCGAAACTGATTTACCAGACAGCCCAATGTGTCTCCTGAAGCTGTGGGCTCTAGGAGGCCACCTGGAATGCCCATATTACAATCTGCCAGTGCAGGTACCTCGTACCAATCATGATCATTTTCCAAGGAAGAGCTGCCATTACATTTCATTTAAAGTTTGCAAATGGACTAGAAATTCCACCAGCAACAGCCGTTTATGAAAAAGACCTTTGTAGACAATACTTCAATGTAGTGACTGAAAGTACAGTTCTGAGTGAGTTGTGTGGTTTAAAGAATTAGGAAGGTGGAGAAGATTTTGAAGAGATTTCAATGTCTGACTCTGAATTTGAACTTCTGCCATCTTCTCATATTATATTAATCTTTCTGTTGGCTGCTCTGATTAGCAGATCCCATAGCTTTCTGCAATACCAGATGATTTCCACTATCGCTACTGGGTATCATGGGCAGACTGACTACAGGCACCTTTTTCAGAGAGGAGATATGTTATAAATGATTCCTTGAATTAAAAAGAGGAAACAGGCTTTTCTTGATGCTTGGATTCTCTGCCTCTCAGGTCAGTTATTTGAGATTTCTTTCTTTCTTTTTTTTTTCTTTATTGAAACCTTGCTTTCTTTCCCTTTAACTTGTTCAATAGGGCACAAGTCAAACATTGACTGCCTTTTTGAGTGGTTGCTCAGAGAGCTACTGTCTGTTGGTAGCACAGATCTTGTTGGGGATACTGAGTTGTCATGGAATATGCCTTCTGGTCAAGGAAAAATAAATCTATAGCTGCTTCCAACACTTCTAGGGACTGTATCAGGAATCATGTCTGTTTTCTTTTGAAAATGCTCCATCTTCTGGGTGAGCATCATAGATACCAGACTCAGATTTCTGATATGAGTGAAATGATATGATATGAGTGAAATCCTGCATCTTTCACTGAAGGTCTTGATAAGGTCATGTCTGTTAAAGATTGGTCAATCCTTTCCAAGTTTTCAGTGCAATCTTCCCGTGATGATTTTGTTGAATGTCTGCTGACAGTCCTATGCTGACTCTGGGCAGACAGTAGCTGCAAACTGCTTGTGATTGTTTGCATTCCTACAGTTAAATTGCCCTCTGAACTATGTACGTTTGGCCTCTCTCGAGTTATGTACATTGAGTGTCTATGACAACACTGTTGTGAGGAGAAAGGACTTACCCAGTCCATAAGGAAAAGACTCATAAGGGCTGACATAGATGTGAATGACTGCCTTCCATGTGTTCTACTGGCACTTTCATTTCCTCCATTGTTTTGGAATGTCTTGGTTGCATACACGGTTCAAGGCTGCTATCTGTTCAATTAGTCCTACCAGATGGACTGAGCAATGTACTATTATCACATGACGAGGTGTTGTTGGACTAGTTGGTACATTCAAATCCATACAACTAGACTCAGAAAAACCTGGAGTTAGGATTGTTCATTTGTGGTCTTGTTTCCCTGAGATTACCCACTAATTGTGTGTCACTCAGTGCTCCATTCCCTTTTGTTAATGTTAAGATAAATCAGTCTTTCAAGTCTGAGGCTGAGAACTTTCAGCAGACTCCATACAGCTGTGATGAGTATATTTCTCACTTGACTGAAGAGTATAAATCTTGTCTTCCTAAAACTAGCATCTGCTCTGTTGATGTCAAGTGCTGGATTTCAGATATTTTGCCCCTGGTCCATCAAATCCCTTCTGATCCAGACTGAAATCAAATTCTGTTTTAGACTTGGTTTCCTTAGGGCTGAGAAGACTTAGTAAATTATTGTTGCTGAGGTCCTTGCTGCTTGGTGTACTGTGACTAATAGGTTGGTAGTTTTTGTATGGACGCTGAAGACATGTTTCCATAAATAAAACTTTCACTCATTGGAAGACCATCTTCAGCTCTCTGTGAATGAATCCTTAGTGTCTGCGTATCTTTGCTGCTTGAGTGTTGATGGGACTGTGCACCTCCTGGTTTGCTGGACTGATTCCTGCTAGAGGAAGTATTATCACCATGATATAGTTTTTTTCTTCAAAGATAGACAGAGGGTTGATCCAGAATGCTCCATTAACCTCTTAGCCTGAAATGCTGGGTGGTTCAAGCATTGTTCTGTTAAGTAATGTTCAGATGGATTGCGTTCCAAAAGATTCTTCATAATATCTAGTAAACTTCCACTTATAATCCTTAAGTATCTCCTCTCCAGTGTTTGGGGATGAGTAAAAAGAGAAAATTTTAATCAATAAAATCCTGAATTGCTGTAGAAAAGCTTTGTTTGTTCTGGTGGCAAAGAATAAAGAACTTTCTGGATTGTAAACAGCTGGTCAGTTTCATTCTTAATTGGGAAAAGTGGTTTTCCATCACTAAGTTCTTCAAGAATACAGTCTACAGACCACATCAACAGCTTTTCCATACAGTGCACCAAGCAGCAGTTCTGGTGAACAATACCATCTGGTGGCCACATACTCTGTGTAGGTTGCATGGCTGCCTTCAGAGAGGTTCTGAGCAAATCCGAAGTCACATAGCTTCATAACATCTTCTTGGCTGATCACCAGATTTTCTGGCTTGATATCTCTGTGAACAATGGCATTTTTATGGCATTTGTGAATTCCTTTGATTAACTGAGCCATTTCTCACTTTTTCAGATGGAACTTCAATTGGCATCTCTTCAAGCAACTCTAACATATTATTTTCCACATATTCAAAGACCAAGTACAGGTTTACTCTCCTTCTAAATGCTTCTTTAAGTTCTGTTATGTTTTCTTGCTTCACACTTCTTAGCATCTTAGATTCCGGAAGTGTTGTTTCTTTAATCTCTTTGTTTTCTTCGTTGTCTTTGAACTTTTTGGTAGCCACAATTTAATTTGTTTCTTTGTGCCTGCATCTAGTACCACCCCATAGGATCTTTCTCCCGTGACTCCAAGGACCTCAGATTTATTCATCACAATACCAATGTCAGGAATCTTCATGAGGACAAACTCCTACTGTGATACAGCAGACAGGATGAAGCTAATTGATAGCTGGAATGTGAAAGTGGTTGGCTGAAGAAGGTACTGGCAGAATGTTTTATCATGATGAGCCATTCTGGTAGGCTAGCACCTCTTATCATATTCAAGTATGCTTTCAGGTTTTGGTGACTCCAAATGATTCTCTCCTAAATGGCCATAAATGCTTCTCCCATATTGCATCTACCACCGCTTCCTGTTTAAATTGCGGCAGAAAGGGACCAAAGGCACCAACAGTCAAATTAAACTTTTATGAGGCATTTGCTTTTTATGTTGTGGCATACACTTCCTAAAATGTATTTTTTTTTTCACTTTGTGAAGTTGACTTCATGATTTAGAGGGGTGAAGCCCTTGTTATGTTCCAGATAACGTAAGTAAGTAAGTAATTGCTCACATTTCTGGGATAAGATCAGGGAGATTTACTGGGGGTGCACCTTTGATCTTACTTGATCAGGAACCACACAGAAAATGGGATCAGCTTACTTACATGATGGATAGGTCACTGAGGAGCATCATGGTGGAGGTAGGGATGCCATTACATAACAGCTCACCAGCTACATCTGGAAATACTATGGTAACATAACAGTTTCCCTAGCCTCTCTCTCGTGATAATGCAGTACATAGCCACAGAAGCAGGAGACTTTCCTCTATGAAAAGACAGGACTTCATGGATGAAGGGTCATATCAAGACAGCCCACGGAAGCAAAAATAATAATAACTCCCTTATTTTGTGCAATTGGATTTCTAGAATTTAAATTGAAAAAAAAACATGGTGTTTTTTGTCATTGTTGTTTGGTTATTTTGTTAGATCTAATTTAAACCTCAAGGATTTTAGCACTTGAGGCTTGTCTGTTAAGAACTGCTTCCACGTAAATCTTGAAAATTCATATTCCTTACTTCAGTTATATTGCCCAGGCATCTTAGCCTCTGCTGCCTCCTTTTCCTTTTGTTTTCAAAATTTCTGAGCATCACTGCATTTTCTACTGACTCCTTAGCATATTTAATCAACTTCTGAGTGTAGTTTAGAAGAATTACAATATTTGCCTCTGCCTTACTGCCGCTAAGTGACTCTTTCCTCATATTGGTGAAGTTTTGCTAAATGATTTCTTAGCAATGACCATCTCAAAATATAGTCTTACTAGTGGAAGGACTTTATTTTATCTAAAGTTGAATAATGGGGTTTCTTGTTACCAGCTTTGATGATAAATTTAATATGTGTCATTGATTAATTTGAATTGTAAAGCAGAGAGGTATCGGCCTACTCATCATGTCACTGGAAGCTGGTTTGCCCTTTACAGAAGCAAGCAGAGATGACCATACCTCTCAAACTCTTACAACAAGAAATCTGGACGAAACCATAAATAATGGGGAGACAGAGGCCCAATAATAGTGACACATTTTAAATATTATGCTTACAAACTTAGAACGTTAAAAGAATAACAGTTTTTGCATTAGTATGAATTTTATAAAGAATATGAAATGTAAAGCTCAAATGTCTATCATTATTTTCTGACTCTATTCCTCAATGATGTGCCATAAAAACATAATTTTTGGAGGTACAGACCAAGAATATGAGGCAAAAAGTCTGGATAATCTGTAAAAATCTGAAGAGTCGAGAGGTATGGAGGTGAGGTGTTTTGGTATTCACAAAAGATGAATGGGTATATTCTTTTAATTGTTGTTTGGAGTAATGTAGAGATTGAAGATGATCGTGATGAGAAAATTCTGGAGGAATGCTCTAACTTAGGACTATATTTTTGGACAATTCCTGTTTTTTCTCAGGAGACAGTAATTTTGATGTAGCTGCTGCAGAACTTTGCTGACTGCATTCTCATTCTGAATTAAATATGAGAGGTATATGTAGTGCGTAATAGTTTCCCCCATGGTGTAATTCCGTAAAAATCTATTTCCCTAAAAAATCTATGTGAGATTTTTTTAAGATCAAGACAGCTAATTCTGTGTCATTGATTGCAAGATTATTTTATTGTTTTCACTACTATGGAGGAATTAAACCCCATTTCTATATTTAGAAGTCATATACCATCTTTGAGCATTGCAGTTAAAGGAAAGTAGGTCTAAATGAAGATTATTAAGACAACAAAGAGAATAGAAAAGCAAAAAAAAAATTAAATTAAAAAGATCACTGCAGACAACAGCAGCTGTTCTAGCATGGAAGCTTATAGAATTATGAATAAAAATATAACTAACCAATTAAATGATAGAATAACAGAGGCAGACACAAATGACAATCTCTGGTGGCATCTCTTTTTTAGCTCCAAGGAAAGAAAATATAGAACAGGAAGTTCAACTTAGACATATACCTCAGTTGACAAGTACAGCTAAAGAGATCTATAATAGGACCAAACTCAGAGTTTAGGCCATCACAGCAAAACAGCAGTTCTATTTATAGCAGAATCAATACATCAGAGGGAGACCACAAATGACTTACAGATCAAACAACAGAATGGGGCACAAAAGAGAATGCAGCAGATGTCTGTGCAATTCTCAACAATGGTAAGTGAGAATAATGGCCATTACAACTGTCTGAAATTTAAAATAGTGAATGCGTTTACTAAAACATTCTCAAAAACTGATTTAAATATTTCTGTGTGAAGGTTAAACTTTATTCGAGGTACACAAGCTGAGGTTGTTGATACTGTTCTGTCACTGAAAATGTAAATAAGAAATCTAAATCTCCAACACTTAACAGCAAGCGGCACCATTAATGCTATAAGGTTGAAAAATACTTTTAAAAGATCGCATGAATCATCATCATCATCAACCCTCTTCTTCCTATTTTCTATATAGGGTCACGGTGTCATGTTAACTGTCACTATCTCTCTCGATTCAACGCCACACTCCTCTTCTTTCACACTCATGCTTAACTGTCACATATCTTCTCTCACACACTCCATTCACTTCTTTGATGGATGTCCTCATTTCCTCTTACCTTCTTCCTGTTTGTCCTAAATCGTCTTCACCAGATTGTCTTCTGCTTTTCTTCACGTGTCTCTGAACCACAGGAATCTTTTCTCTTTGATCTTTTCTGCAATTGGAGCTACTCTGGCTTTTGCTCTTATGTCCTCATTACTTTGTCTGTCCCACAGTGTGCATCCTACCACCCTTCTCAGGCACTTCATTTCCATTACCTCTCCCTTACTTATCTGCTCTACCTTTACTCCCCAGGTTTCTGCACCATATAGCAGTACTGGTTGCACTATTGTTTTATGCACCTTACCTTTCAGCTTCTTTGGCATTCTTCTGTCATAGACTACACCTGACACTATATGCCAGTTGGCTGCAGCCACTCTGATTCTAGCTTTGATCTCCTCATTCAGACTTCCCTTCTCCTCAACCATCCCTCCCATATACCTGAAGCTGTTAACCTGTTTCACTATCTTTTCTTCTATCTGAATTCTGAGCTTCTTCTGACTTCCGCAATTTTCTGCCATTACCACTGTCTTATCGCTACTTATTTTCCTCCCATGTGCCTTCAGTTTTGCATTCCATTCCCCTATCATTTGCTGAATGCTTATTCAGTCAGCCTGTAATGCCACATCATCTGCATACAGCAGCATTGCTGATCCGTCACCTCCCACCTGTTTGCTAATGTAGTCCATCACCAGTATGAACATCAGTGAGCCCAGTTTAGTGTTAAACTATTTAGAGATGATTTTATATGATAACATTTTTCACATTTGACAAAATGCATTTTAAACATATAAAAATCACAGCAGTGTTGGATATAATTGCCCCATATTATGCTAACCCTATAATGGCCAGCCAAGAAAAAAAATAATAAGGCATGTTCCCACATTATAATATATTGTCATTTTATTAATGATTTCTTTATTTGCTTGTTTTTTTATGGAAATGAAATTAAATATTAGCTGATAATTAAACTGAATACATAAACAAGACAACTTTCTGTTTAAAGTCTATAGCAATCAAAATGGAAAATACTCAGTTTTAGATGTGAAAGTTTTAAGTGGAAAGTAAAGGCATATTATTTGTTAAAGATTTTAGAAAACTTGTCATGAACAAACTAAAACTTATATTTTATAAGCATACATCCAAAAAGGTTTGCAACTATAACATAGCAAAAACCAATGAATAAGATATACGAAACTTACATTAGATGAAGATTGTAAAGTAGAAACTGATAAGAGTGAAGCACATGTCAAAGAGAGGATACAGCAGAGAAGTTTTTGTATAAACAGTGAGTGAAGTACATAAAGGGGGTAAAAGGTCTGTAGTATTCTATATGAAATAAAATTAAACAACAATAAATATGAGCAGAGAAAACAGGCAGAATACGTGTTATTAATGAAATAGTGAGCACTTTTGAAGTTTTGGAATTGTACAAGATGAAAGCACTCACTGTTTCATCAAGGACACATATTCTGCCTGTTTTCTCTGCTCATATTCATTGTTCGTTGAATTTTTACGGTGTTTGCGTATTACCTGTTGTTGGTTGGCATCTATTAGAAATAAAGAAATGTGAACAGTGAAAGTCATCTTAGAAGATTCTTAACATGTAATATCGATTAAGGTGTTATTAAAGAGATTCTGCAGGCAAACTGCAAGACTTTAAAAGGCAATAGCAATCTATATAAAAGAGTAGTTGTGAAAATACTACTTGTGCATAAATACATTGGTTGGGATTGGCATCATGGTTACTGCATTTTACTCCCAGTCAAAAGGTACAGGTTTTGATTCATACCCATGGTGTATGTCTTGTTATCAGCTAGGAATGTAATGGTCTGCAGTCTGATTGCTTACTATTTACCTATGAACCCATAAGTGTAATTTTAAGAATATGTTGGAAAGGTGATATTTAACAAAAAACTTATGAATCAAAAGAAAAAAGAGTTTTGGCTGTGTTTTTTTTTTTTTTGTAAAATGTATTTGCATATGAGTATCAGTAAATGCCGCATACATATACTAAGTGTTTGAGAATACTGAGCATTATACTTGTAAGAGTACTAATATGTTACATTTGGCACAATGTTGTACATGCTGAGCATTCTATATAGGTAAGGTAGCAGATTTGCTGCATGTAATTCCACATGTATGATGGTGCTCTTCTGTTTGTAAAATTAAGGAATGAGATCTACCACAACATGCAGGACATTTTTAAAGCTTGTAAGTATACTTTCTTACCCGTATAAGTCTTCCTTTTCTTGGGCATAAGTTATCTTTCTTGTCAGTGCTTTTGTAATTATAAGTGTGTTTTTGTTTAAGTTGCTTATTTACATTATAATGTTAGTGTTTTTGGATTTGTACTTAAAAATATTTCATGTGCTTTCGATTATACGTGTGTATTGCTCTTTGACACCTGGGACATGGATAAAAAGGGTCCTTGGGCCAGCCCAACCACCCAGTTAAAAAACACAAATAAATTAATAAATAGAAATAAAACTAAGTAATTGAGTAGAAAAGAAGGACAAGCAGTAAAGAATCACTCTATGCAATACCTACAAACATATGTACAACTCACAAATTAGGTTGTGCTCACTTTCAAAAGTTTAAGACTCTTATGTTAGCGAAGGTATATGGGAGTGAAGGTGGATGACATAATAATGCTTTGAATGTGAAATGCAATTGTACTGTCTTGTATTACTGGAAACAAATCAAGCTCTAGTTTTAAATGAATTAATCAGCAGTATGCCTATGTAAGGATTGATATGAATGAATTATATTTATGGATTTTTATTTTACCAATTGGTTGCATTTTAATCATATGGCTTTTCAAGTGTTCAAGCAATGAACTGTTTAAATGGAATTCTCTGATGGTGTCCAGTTAACTGAAAGGGCAATATTATGTACATAGAAATTAAAACATATGCTTTTGTGCATTACTTTCCTTCTTTTCATTTTATATTTCCTGCTTTCTGAAGTGCATGAAGTTGTTGCACAGACTACTGTACCCTGCATTTTTCTTATAGTGTAACTTAAGTAGCTGTCTTTACCTATCCTTCTTAACTTTGACATTAGTGGTGTACTCTCACCACACCAAATACTTATTTTGCCTTAAACTGCTGCACTATGCTTTCAGTACACAATACCTTATCACCTCTCCTAGAAAAAAAATGAATTTTAATTCCCTACAGCCTAGACATTGTCAGTTACTGCAATCAAGAAAAACAAAATGCAGGCCTGAATATCATGCTAGGTTGGCACTGGGTGTTAAAGCAGTGATCTTTCTCTCTCAAAGTGTACCTGCACTACAACAAGTTCCAATGAGTTCTTATCTTATCCATACTTCCTTTTATCTTACCCTAGCAGCTAAAGCCCTATATTACCTCTTGCACCTCATCACCCTCCCTTAAATGTATTATCTGAAGCATTTACTGTATAATGTAATAATTCAGTTATATATTACCCTCCTTTGTACTTTGTAACTGGCATTGCAGTTTCGTACAGCTAATAAAATGTCCGCAGTGCCATTCATTATGCCATCTTATAAAAGGCAGGAACACATCTGCAGCTCTGCTTCCAATTCTCTGTCATATAGTAGATCCACATCAACAAATCAGTAGCATGCAGCTATGCAGCTGAAATGAGCCATAGATCAGAGCATTCTTGACAGCAAAAACCTTAATAGGCCTAGTACATTATTTGGAGAACTACCGTTGCCTCTGAGTTTGTCTTTTGCAATAATCCTGTTTATGTCTGATATGCTTCACATTACTATGCATACAAGCACATATTATATTCTGTTAGTACTTGTGGCCTCTGGGTAGTTTCATTCTTTTTTTGGGGGGGGGTGGGTGTCTTTCACCCATAATGGCATTCCTTACAGAGCAGATGTAGGATGCATGGCTAAAATAGTACACTACCAAAGTGTCATCTGTGATAATACTACATCTGCGGTCACAACATCTCAGAGGAAATTAAATTAATATGTTTTCTATTTTCTATAAACCTGCGCACCCTTGAAGGTAGAATGTTGAGAGATCAAGGATTATGGCCAGAGCTCAGACATTGATAATACAAAGGACCACAAGCCCAGGAAAAAGTAGTTCAAAATAACTAGTTGCTCAAATAATGCTGTAGTAGTATAACATTATTCCACTATGAGTGGGCAAATGCAAATTTCATGAGCCTCAACTAGCCAAAACTCAACCCACCAAAATGAACTTCACAAAATTCACACTTTTCAGTGTTATTTGCATGGGGCTCCCCCTGCATCCTTTACCCTCCCCCATGTGGGAAGCTGCACCACCACCATCTCTTAAATTATATAATGAACTCCATGATCACATTACAAGACAGGAAGGGGCAAACACCTATAAATGACAGTGCCTGCACAATTCCCCAGTAATGTTATTCAATGAAAATGCCAGTATTGTCAGGAAATCAAGTTTCAGTGAGTAGAATGTTGAGCACTAGTGTAAAGGTATAATAGGTAGCAGTAAGCTGTTATGCTGAGGGCTATTCCTGAGGCACTGTACATCTTTAACTTCCAGTAGGCCCTCAGAATGTATTATGGCATATCACTCTTTTTAATTTCTTCAAGTCTTTTGGGTTTCTTATACCATGACAGGGAAGGATCCCATTCCTAAGTCAAAATATGATTAAAGTCCATTAAATTAGCATTGTTTTCATCGTTGATGTTAGCCAGAAGTGCTCTTTGTAGCACCCGCAATGTGCCCAGTAATGACTTCTTCTACAATTCATATGGAGTAAAGAGTTACATGTATCCGTAACATATCTAAGTGTGATTCTAAATTCTTTTTCATTAGACCGGTTCCTCCTCCTACTACTGTAACTGTCTGACTATCCTTCTATAACATTTTCCCTCATTTTTGCCTGCAAATCCTGCTACTTTATGACTTTGTGGCTCTCTGTACATAAGACACTGTAGTTATTGGGTGCAGCAATTTCAATCATCAATGCTACTTTTGTCTTCTTTTCATGGACTACTATATCTGGTTTTCTTGTATCTATTTTTGAACTGTTGGTAGTGGGTGATCCCATGTGATATAAATATCATCATTTTCTATAACGCTTTGTGGCTCATGTTTTCAGTATTTTTCAGCTCCTTCAATATTGTGATGTTTGCACAATCCCCAGTGCAACAGTCTTGCCACATTATTATGCCTTACAGTATACAGTCCTTTTGACATTATTATATCACAACCAGCAACAACATGTGTGACTGTTTCCAATTCTGTTTTACAAAACCTACATTTGTCTGCTTCTCTCCCATGTTCAATTGACTTTGTAAACCAATGTGTATGTAATCCAATATCTTAGTCCACCAATATTAACCTTTGTCTATTGGTTTAAATTCAACTCTCCTTAATTATTCCTGCGTTCGATACTGATCAACATGAGGTTATTCCAAGAGTTTCCTATACTTGCAACTACATGCATTTTCCACATTTCTTGCCTTCTTGTCTGATCTTCACCTTATATTCTTTCTTTTGTTATTTGGCACATTCAGTTGCTGCCTAACCTTTAACTACTTCTGTTTTAATTTTCATTCCTGCTTGCCACCAATATTCTTCTGTTAAACTAAGCAGAGAAGTCATCTTAGACTTATTCTTCTCATGTTTTAAAACTTTCATTACATTTGGGTCATGTGAGGTCAGCAAATATGTATCCAGTCCTAAGGTTGCAGATCTATAAATGTAATCAATTTCAATGAGGCCCATACATCCTTCAGATCAGGGAATATATAAGCTTGGTATACACTGCGTTTTATAAATTATTTGATAAGCATGAAGCTTCCTTCTTATTTTCCTGTCCAACTTATTCAACACCTTTTGGGGCCAGGCAATCACTCCAAAACTATAAGTAAGGACAGGAAGAGCAAACTGATTTATAGCTTGGACTCTGATCCTATATGTCAATGCTGTTTTCAGGATTAATTTAAGTCTTCTAAAATATTCCTTACTGAGTTTTATTCACCATTTGTTCATGTTTTATTGTTGATCCTACATCAGTTTTCAAATATTTGTAAACTCCCTTTTGCTCAAGTTATTTTATATTACATTCCTGTCCCAAACTGATGTTTTCTTGGTGCTGCAGCTTTCCTGCTTAAAAGGTTGCTTTTGCACATTTCTCAAGACCAAATTACATTCTTATATCATCTGAAAAAGTTTTGACCACTTGCAGTTGTGCTTTCAGTTCCTCATCTTATGAACTATACAGTTTTAAATCATCTCCAGAAAAGATGAGAAGTCTTTATACTTTGTTTTTTTCTGCAGACCAAACTGTAGCCATGACCTAGTCTGTTAACTAAACAGCTTAATGGATTAAGGGCAAGACAAAAGAGCAGTGGTGTTGAAGAGTCACCCTGGAATATTCATCCCTCTTTGAATTTTTATCCCTGGAATAATAACTGGTGTACCACTGTGTCATGGTCACTGTAATGTAATCAGTCATGAATGTAGGATACTGTCAATTTTTTTTTTATATTTTATCTATGCCGTACTTAGATTCTTCCCCTTTTTACAGTTTTCAATTATGACTTTATGTATGATCCTTTCTTCCATATGACTTTGTTTTCTCACCCTTTTGTTCTATTTGCATGATTGAGTTTTCTTCTCAGTGACTATAAACACTGTCGGCATCAATTCCAGTGTATAGTTTATATGTCATGGGAAGGCAACTTATTAGTCTATAGTTTTTTAGGATAGTTTGCAGGTTCACTCTTAAATAGAAGCATTGTCTTTCCTGCTGTTAACTAGGTTGGTATCTGTTTGCAATGTGCATACAAATATTTGTTACTCATCATTAAATCGTCATGTATGTTAATAGTTTTAGCTAGAATTTAGGTATGCATCTGGGCCTGGGGAGTTTCTTAACTTTGTTTCAATGTATCTGGCAATTACATCAGCCCATTTCATATCCTGCACATTTGAACTTCTTATTCTTTCTTTTACTTTTTCTATGCATTTAGCATTTTTGTTATGTTCCACAGGATCTCCACAGATATTTCTCCAAAATTTATCTATTTCCTTTTTTGATGGTGTTTTAATTCCTTTTGCCTTGTTTCCCAGATCTCTATAAAACTTTTTTGGGTCATCAATAAATTGCTTATTCTGTACTTTTCCTTTATATTTATCTGCATATCTTCTAAGTGTTTCTGCCTATGCTTGTATTTGTAGTTTATTTGTAATAGTGCCTGATAGATCCTGATCTGTTCGGATGTTGCGTATTGCTTTTAACACATCTATTTTTCTGAGTATTTTTGTTGATCTGTTCCCTCTTCTATAATCTTCTGACACTGACACCGCTTGTCTTAATTGCTTTATAGTTTTCTCTGTTCAATACTTCCATGATGGTATTTGATTTCTCCCCTACTTTTCCCTTACTGCCCTGTGTTTTTGTGGTAAGACGTTATCTGTTATTAATTTAGTTGCACAGTAATATATCCTATTTACTTCTGTTATACCACATGAATCTCTATGAACAGTCATAATTACTGTGTTCATTTGTTTTATCAAACATCTAACATTTTGGGTTCTATTGACTTTCTGTAGTCTATTTTTTCGCTGATCTTAATATGTCTGTCCATCTCTATTAAATCAACCAACTCTTAGATTATTTTTCTTCTAAACTGAGGGCACATCTTTGTTCTCCATTTCCTGTCGGCACTGTATAGAAAGTTCCATATCATCTTCCTGTGCCACATTCTCTTCCGTTTCATCCTGTGTCATCTGTTGCTCTTTCACATGGGAACTCGCTGCCCTATCACTCCACAACATTGACTGTGTCAGAGTCGCCACAGTTTCCTGTTCCATCTCTTGTTGTGCAACTGAATGTTTGTCCAATGTAGTAACTTATTATTTGGTGATGGAGAGGCAAACTGTCCAACTATAAATTTTCAGCTATTATGCACAGTTTACATCAACTTATTACAGTAACACAGTCATAAGAGTGTACTAATACCTGTAAGATTCTACAGATTCAGTAGCTATTTTTACATCAAAAACATGCAACGCATATTACACATGGTATTAGTTTTCTCATGACAGGGAGGTTTAAGGTATTACAAACTGAAAACAAAGTACATACACATGGTTTATTCTTTTTCTGGATCTCTCACTACTGGCCATTAGCTGCCCCCAGCACATCTCCTAGTTCACCAAGTCTATTGCCTTATCTCATTTTAATGAGAGTCAGTACATTCCCTGTGGGTTGATTAAGTAGCGATTTAGCAGGTTTGAGAAGTTTGACTTCTTGGGTTTATCTTGACTGGAGGAATGCAGTTCTGTAGGTTCAATGGTGGTGCGGCTGCACAGCTGCCTCATTTTCTCTGTGCTGGGCTTGAGGCCTATTCAGTGGATGTGTTGCCTGGCTTCTAGATAACTGTGCAAGGAATTCTGAAGGATATAGCATTAGTTATACTGCCCAGGATTCCTGTGTGCTTGCCAGAGCTCTCATCTGAGGTTATGGTTAATTCGCTCCTTATGGAGGATATTCCTGGTACAGGGATGGAGGGTGAGCCATTACTGATGCAGGATGATGTCTCTCCTACTGTCATTGCCAGGTAGCTCCTGCTGAGAATTCTTGTCTTTCTATTGCACCTAGAAATATATTGTATACATGTTGGGCAGCTTTTCTATATGTTCTGGGGTACTTGGTGCTCAGTAACACTGTGGAAACCAACTGAATTGTGGTAGATAGAAGGACCCTTTTTAAGGATGACGTGGTTTCTGCTTTACCTTACTTAAAAATGAAAAAAAAACAAAAAAAAAAAAAAACAAAAAGAAACAAAAATGTATTGAAAGGTACTTCTCTACAAGCTAACTGGAGAGGAGTGAGCATCCAGTAGTGTTGATTCAGAGCATGTTTGATGCTGAAAGGACCCCTACTCCCAGTAGACTCCTGCCACAGGATACATGCAGTGCTGTCAGACTGGAATGGTGCAGACAGGGAGACATACCTCTCAAAGTCATCCTGATCTTAAAATGTGGTCTGTTTGTGGTTTTCTGGCAAATAATTGGGGATTAAAGTTATTTGAATAATGGCAGGCATTTAAGCTTCAGACATTATATCCTTCAGAAAATACACCCTTATGCAAAACCTGATGTGCTAGTGTCTTACATGTTTATAGGAACAATACTTATAATAATTTCCTGATTTTAGGGATTTTATAAACAAAAAAAACAAACCAAAAATGTGAATTGAGGATCACTCGATGCTGAGCACATGGCCAGGAATCTGAGATGGGACTTTTCCCACCCTCCGCCATTAATTTTGCAGTTTAAGTTGGGCTTTGGAGACTGAAAAAATATTGGGTAGGCATGTAGGGGTTAAATGACTCTTATTAGTCCGTATAAGTTAAGATAGGAGTAAGAGTAAACTTAGATGGTTTCTTTTTTTTTAAAACAAGTTTATTGTTTTTAACATACAAGAGAAATATCATAACAATTTTATACAAGTAATTAAAATAGATATGATTATAACATTCAACAAAATAACCAAAGTATTTACAAAGACATCCACTACAATCAGATCAATTAATTAAACTAAAATACCATGCTATTGAAGTTAAGATTTTTTTAACAAGTTTTGTAAAGTATCCCATACAATATAATAAGATGTTTTTCTAGTAGTTCTTGATTTTATTGTCATCAATTCCATATGGCACACTATAGTCATAACATTTTTAAATTCATTGAAGCGAAGGAGGTGTATCTGAAATCCAATTTCTGGTTATTATTTTTCTAGCCACTGCTAGAATAGACCATAACAAGGGAAGCTTAACCTTTTTAACACTTTGAGGTACAGGTGTGTTGAATAATATAAGAGATTTAGAAATAATGAAATTATCTGTAAAAAGAGCCTGCAAAAAATCATTGATTGACTTCCAATATTCTTTCAATTTTATACAGTCATAAAACATATGAGCCCAGTCAGCATTCATTTCTACATTACATCTTTTACATAGATTATCTTTATTATTTATTTTATTCATCATCAAAGGTGTATAAAAGGATCTATGTAAAAATTTCCATGTAAAAAGTCTCCAGACAATGGAAGACGACTTAGATGGTTTCTGATCGTTACTGAGGTAGTGGTCTCGTGCTGTGTGGGAGTAAGAGAGCATAAACTATGGACAATTATATTAGGGGAAGCCATTGTCAGGTGGGAAGGGAAATACTTTTGTGGTGGTTGTGCTAGCAAGGGGTAGGAAGTTGGAATGCTTGAGGGGTTGAGGGGAAGAACAGCTGAGGTTTAAGGCTGGCTGTTGGTAGACAGATTTGAGAGGAATGGAAATGGGTGACAGTAGTGGTGTTGGATTTACTAATTTTGTTCTTTCTCTTTCAGTGTGGTGAGGGTCTAAGCATTAATGAAGCACTAGGCTGGAGCCATGCTGCAAGCTGATGCCGTTCTAGTTAAAACCACCACACAGCTCAAACTGAGAGGCAGAAGGAAAATGGAAGTTGCCAGATGAGTAGCCTATCAAAGGAACAGCAAAAAGGAGAAGAAAGACTCAGAATAAAACATATGGCCAAATCAGAGAAATCTGAGTAAATTGCCTGCGCAATAATACAGGTGGCTGTATTGGAAAGGTAAATTTCTTGGTTTATTTTCTTTACATTGTTTCTTATAATATGTCTTGCTTTTTTGTTGTGTTTATTTGATGCAGCATTTTAAAGTATTAGCAGTTCTGGTTAGGAATGAAAAATCTTTGTCTCCTAGTGAGTCAAAGGATTTAGAAGCTAATTGAGTGTGAAACTAAGTAGGAGCTAGACACCGGCTTTTCTGTTTAAAGGGAAAGAAAACATTCCAAGGTTTCTGAGAGTAGTCTGACAAGTTTTCCCATGCACATCTTTTCTGTTGTGTTCTTAAATCCATTGGTTTTCAAGTTGTCCACCCCTTATGTTAATTTGACAACAATCCCTTCCACTTTTCTTTCATTGGATCTTGTTAATAAGCACAAAAGTATCACTTTGAGGAAGCACTTCCCTTAAAGTGATTTATTCATTTACCATTCCATTATATTTTAATGACCCAGATAATTGACTATCCACAGTTAATGACAGTTGTAAGCAATTTTTTCCTTCGATAAAATCTAGATCTAAATGTACCCCCCCCCCCCATTATTGTAACTAAGCTGGTTATATGTTGTGTGTTCTTAACTTTCACTGTTTTTCACTGACTTTTGATCTATACCCTATACTCTCTGTTGGTTCTGTTAGCTTGTCACTTGTGCAACTAATAACCCCACCCCACCAAAAAGAAAACAAAAACTACCTTCACCATGCAGCCTGCTTTAGCTTCTTCCTTAGTTGACCTGCTAGCTTTCAATTTACTGAGGCAATGTAGAAACTGCATCATGCTTTCTGACAACCCACTTCTAACCTGAGAGATGTATCTATTTACCTAAACTGGGGGCTAATCTCTCCATCCCACACGCTGTCAGCAAATTGCACTACAACCATTCTGCATTAACACATCCTCAAAATAATGCTGACACATATGCTGAGGTAGTAAAGAAGCCTTTCCCTAAAATTCCACGGGCTCCTAGATGTCCTGCTAGCTTACCGTAGCTACTTCACACAAATACTAACATCATTCCCACATCTGCACCCGCATTTGCTGTTATTGGGAGTCAGCTGTGCTGCAAACCTGCACCCTTAAGTTTTATATGCCTGCAGCACATCACAGAAATGTCTTATTTATTGCTGATGGCACTATAACGCACATATAGACACATAACTTAATAGGTTGGCTAGGGGTAAGGTGACAGGTTGGTTGCCTCTGTTGTGCAAGGATTAAGGATATCACCAAGGTCTTCAAGTCCCTGCACTAACCCATATACAGTTTTAACCCTGTAGATACACATGTTGGGTGAATGATCTTAGGTGTTCCACTCTCTCAGAGAAGCAGAGAGACATTGTTAAGCTCTCTGCTCTTGTCTTTGAAGATGGCAAGGCTCTGGTATTGAACAGCATTCTACTATCAAAAAGAATGATACCCTAATTCAAGGATAAAATAAATAGCTTTGATAATTGGCTAGTAAAATGGTGTCATTCTAGAAGTATCCAGCATGTGTCTGCATAGAATGAAATCATTGATAGGCCAAGTCTTTTAACAGGGATGGCCTGCATCTTTCACCCCCTTGTTTTTTGCATACTGGCTAAAAATTTGTTTCCTTTATAATGCCTTTTTGAGGCAGAGTTCACCTGATGGACATTCCAACATAGTAAACTCATGTCTGGATAATATGAAAGCAGTGCTGATGAATGCCAGAAGCCTAAACAACAAAAATCAATAACCCTGAGGCCTTCTTCAACCTCAGAGCATTAGTATTTGTGTAATTAAATAAACTTGGTTCCATTACAGTTTAAGCACTCCCTGCATTCCAGGGTACAACTCCTATCATTCATTCAGATCCACCATAAACTGTAGGGGATTATATTTATTTATTTATTTATAACTCCATTGTTTCCAAATTAAACAGATCTGGAACAAGTTGAATTCCTAGTTTCACTAAATAAAGTTAATTTTCACACTATAGCATTATAGATCCCCATCTATGCCCCCTTCTTAGCAAGCAGAATGCCTTAATCAGTTACCTTCCTTATGGATGATTTCAACTGTTCACACATAAACTGCCAAAACATTTACTACCAACAAGTAAGCCCATAGATTTCTTTGTAAATCTCAATGTTCTTGACCAAATTGTACTCCTACTCATCAGAGATGTTAATCTTTATCTCATCATAAACATTTCTACCAGCTGCAAAAGTTCACTTGTTACCCCCTAGTCAAAGCTGACCATCTTTTTGTGATCTTATAGGTTCATAGGTGATTATTAGACTAATGACCTCAAGGAAACATTTTAAAACCTTGCCATGCTTCCCAAATGTATCTGACAAGTTCTGATACCCCTGGGTTATTTTAAGGGGTATATGTAGGGTTGGGCATGAGTGGTCAAGCCGTTAAGAGTGACCTTTGACTAACAGAGCTATAAGTGACAGACCAATGGTAAATTTCTGATTCCCCATCCACTGGTCTAACTTAAGCTTGAATTGAGTTAGGGAAGAACGCTGCTTCACATGTATAGGAAGCATGTTGCAGAGAAGGCACAGTCTCTGAGATACATACTTGTCCCTTCACCGTGTCCTATTTATGTTGCAGTTGGGGTTTAGGCCACTAGATCAGGTAATTCTGATGCTTATCTCTTTTGTGGATGTTCAGCAGCTTCGTCAGAGTGGGATCAGAGGGTGCTTTGTAGGCCAGGTATAGATCACCCCTCAGCAGTTTGTAGGGCACTGAGTACAGGGGCAATGCTTTGATGTAGCCTAAATAAGATATCATGTAAGAACCCTGTATTCTTTTTGTGAAGAACATCTGTTGGATATGCATGGTCAAGTACATACCAAAAGGGGTAATGTAACCAAAATCTGGTCTGATGAGGGACAAGTATAGAGAAACAATACATCCTTGGATCTAGATTCTATACCCTGCTAATAAGCTGTGCAACACAGAATGACTTCCATACTATGAAACATACATGAATGTCACAGGCCAGGTTGTTGCCTGTATGCATTCCTATATCCCTAACCATTGCAGCTACTCTTAGGGCTGTATTATTAATGTGGTAGTGTCCAGGGCTAGCTGTCTTCCCAAGGGATAGTATTATTCATTTTTTTGGCATTGAATTTTAGACCATGGCTCTGGCCTAGTTAATGGTATACTGTATATCAGGCTGCCATAGAAGGTATTTGTATCTTTGGAGATTTTATGGCTGCAAGATTGCAGTCTTCTCCAAAGCAGTAAATGCCAAAATGGAGTGGCCCCAGCACCAAACCTTAAGGGACTCTGCTAGTGACTGGCCTTTTTGTGAAGGTAGACTCCCCTTATAAATTTCTTGGGTCCTATCATTTAGCTAACTAACTATCTAGCAAGTGGCATGAGTGCTTATACCTAATTTTATAAGTTTGTCTGCAATGCCTAACTGAAGCATTGTGTCAATTGCTTTGGCAAGTTCGAGGAAGCTGTGTGCACTGTTTTGCCTCATTCATTGCTTTTGTGACCTTCTCAAAGAAGCCAGCCAGATTTAGTAGGCATAACCAGCCTTTGATGAAACCAAACGGGGTTGGATCCAGAGTTGGAAGGTTTCCTATGTCATTGTTTAGCATTTCCATGATAATTGTTTCAATGGATTTGCATATGAGACTAGTCAGACTTATGATTCTGTAGTTAACCAGGACAGTAGATTGCCCACTCATGTTCAGATGGATGATTGTTGCATTCTTCAATTTGCTTTGCATGAAACTTGTCTGGAGGCTACACTTAAATAGTGATTCTAGAGGTCCTAATAGGATGAGTTTTACTCTATTAAGGAGGCATCCTAGGATAATACTGGGGCCCATCAATGCAGTGTGTTCATGGCCTTAGAGAGTGCATTAAGGACCTGTTCCCTAGTGATAGTTGGGGGAGTTATGATTGAGAGTATTTTCTGTGGGATGTCTGGGGGTAGAGGGGGGTTAAAATTGGAAATACATTTGTTGGCCAGAAGAAGTATGAACTGCACTGAAGAAAATGAAACTGGGGGAAAAGTGGCAGTCTGAGATGAAGTCACAGATGGTATTTTCAAGGTGTTTGGTGTATTAGAACAGAATGACTACTTAGGGTACTCATTACAGTATGGGGGGGGGGCATAACCCACATGACTGGAGAATAAGCAGTCTAGTGCTAGTGAACAAATACAAAGAGGATTCATAATGGTAAGCAGTGCATTGCTATCAAATTCTGTCACACTGTATGAAAACGTTGGAGGGGGTGACTGACAGATGAATTCACAGAGTAGTAGTAGAACGTTAGATAGGAGATGAGTAGTTTGGATTCAGATCAGGATACAGTAAAAATGACCTTAGGTTTGTAGTGAGACAAAGAGTGATGAAAAGCTCGATATGGAAAGACTCCAACTGACGTTCTTGGATTTAGAGAAAGCATTGATCCAGCAGCAATGTGAGGAAGACTGGCATCATGAAGTCTTCAAAAACAGGACAATAAATTAATTGGTTGTCCACTGTAAAAATATTTCATTCTAATAAAAAGACATCCATGAGAATAGGGGAAACAATTCACCACAAGAATAGTCAAACGGTTACAGTGGGCACTGCATCAATATAGACCACTAAAGCATATCATTCACCAGGAGTCATCTCATGCCAGATCTCTTCATAGTGGTACCTCAGTTTTTACCACTGCATATACCATGACAGCTGGATTCCTCTATCACTCCTACATAATTCTAGCAAATCACAAGCTGGAGCTCTGGTGATTATCAGTCTGCCCCTGCAGCATAAATGCAGGCAGTGTTGCTAATCTTCCACACTACTGTAAATGAAAGGAAGGTCCAGCACTCTCTGGCCACAGACAGACCAAAAGGTTCATAGCTGAAAAGATGGAAGGATGGGGATCCTGGCTTGGCACTTTCCATATTTCCTCCCCCTGCAATGCATATGTGTCTTCTACTCCAGGTGAAAAGAGGTGCTGACAAATCTGACGATGCTATTGACTTCTTGGAAGTGTTGTGGTTCATACTCCAAAGACAGTAAAATGAGAGATGGCAGCTACTTGACTTTGAGCTGATGCTTTGCAGACATTGCCCTCATTATCTGGCACACCGGCTGCTGCCCCCCTACAAGGAAAAGGTAATTATAGAGCATGCTCAGAAGGAAGTGGTTCGTGCATGCATTGAATAATGCCATTTCAAACCCATAATTGCATTGCCAGATTGCTATTCCAACTGACATCAGCATCCATGGAGAGTAAAAACATTAGAAGGGATAAACAGGTGTACTCCTTGGTGCCATTATCCAAATGGGCCACACTGACCAACTAATAGACCACCCCACTGGTCATAAGCATTCCTTCTATCAGCACACTGCCAGATCCAGCACACTGTTGATAAAACAGTACCAACAGCAGTTAAGATTTTCATCACGTAGCAGCACAGCTCTCAATATACAGAAGGTAGAAAATCAAATTATGTACGTCAGGTATACTAAAGACACATGAGAATCAGTAAAAGGTAATGAAAACACTGAAAAGAAATAAGGAGAAACAAAAGTACTCATGATAAAAATGGAAAGAGACTACAAAATGTGCAAGCTAGAGAGCACAGAAGGAAATTGCAGTCTTGTCAAAAGTGTTGCAACCAGTACTGTTGCAGGAAATCAGAGTATGGTAAATGCTGTGCAGATAGGCTCTGTTATCTGTGCCCTGAATAATAGCTGTAGTGCAGCATGAACTATTGCAAAAAGGAAGATTAAACGTCTAGACAGAGAAATCCAAGTAAATATGCTAAAGCCGGAAAAGACCGGAAAGATAATATGAGCAGTCTGAGTACCGATTATGAAACTAAAGACTGAAACTTACATTGAATAAAACATCTTTCAGTTGTGTACAGATGATCTTATTTGATCTGAAAGCTCATGACATGCTTACAGTAAAGTTTCATTAAGATGATCAAAATAATGAACTTGCAGAATGTGTGAGCCTATACATACTTCATCCACAATATTAAAGTGTAGGACATTTGCAGAAACATTCCTATCTTACAGATCTCTCACTCTGCCTATCCACCTGTTTTATATTTTCATTTTAATTGTAGTCACAAGCAGTAATACTTAGCGTACTCATTCACTGGGACCTGCTGGATATAAAGCTCACAGAAATATTACATATACGTGCATATCAAAAGCACAAGTTATCAGAACGTAATACTGTCAACCGTGTTTCAGTCAAACTAATGTATAGCAATAGAAAACAATGAAACTACAAAAGCAAATGTTTACATAGATTACCCCATCCCCTCCTAATAAATATCTGTATAAATATCTATATCTATTTTTATATCTACATCTATGAATATATCTATATCTATCTATCTATACTTAACTCCTCAATAGTACGACATGAGAAAAACAGAAAAGGCCATAAATTGTGAATCACTGCCAGAAGCAAACTGCACACCACAAAGACAGTGACTCTAAACATATAGCCCAATCCAAGCATTCCTCTATGTCCTAAACTAAAAGAGGCAAAGGAAAACTAATGTCACCCTCCACATTTTCATACTCTTTTACTTACATAACCACACGACCATGCAGTTAAGAGTGAAACACAATGTGATACAAACTGTAATGGCATTGATTCCTAACACTGTATTCACATATTGTGATTGACTAAGGTAAATGACTGCAGAATACCACAATATGATTCATACACGTTCAGTGATTTTAATGAGTCATTCATACAAGCACACACACACACACACACACACACACACACACACACACACACACACACACACACACACACAGATGTGTGTGTGTGTGTGTGTGTGTGTGTGTGTGTGTGTGTGTGTGTGTGTGTGTGTGTGTGTGTGTGTGTGTGTGTGAACATAATATGTCATAGTATGGTGTATGATCTCTTTACTTGCATAATATATATCAACAGTTGGACTTGTTCACTCATTTGTCTTATAGTCATAACTGGTGGCATCAACCCTCTTTTTCTCCATTTTGTACAGTATACGGGGTTGGAGTGACACGTCAACAGTGACTATCACCTAGAGCCAGTGTTCACAACACGGGGTGGCTAGCCTTGCTATACATTATTCAAAATACTAGCTGTTCTAATATCTAAATTATCCCAATCCTCTCATTCCCTACAATTAAACCACCCTGTGCTTTCAAGCAATACTTCTTAATGGCAACTGTTGCTACATTTCTGCATTCCTCATAACCTCAGACATATTTGTCACATACAAACTCAGTTTATTCAATAAGCTGTGGTTACAAAATATTTTGTGTTTCAAAAGGAAGCTTCCATTATTCCTCCTATAACACAAGAATAATTGTCTCATCCTCTGTAACATATCATTATGTGACAAAAATATGATGAAAGTGCATTGTACCTCTTCTATTCATCTGGGTGGAATGTACAGCAGTAGGATGTCTTCTCTTATTATAATATGGCTCAAACAGGCACCAGGCTAAGCAGGCAATACTAACATTCCCCTTAGTAGTCATCCTTCATGATCGCAGAGTGTTTCCAGGAAGGCAAAGAGATATAAACATATCCTTGAGTTGTGAGTCATCCTAGGAACCCTCCTTAATGGACCATGCCCAGAAAACTCCAATGAAAATACCGGGGGCAGGATTACAAGGAGTCTAAAACTCCACAATTAATGTTTCACAATCTAGTCTGCTGAATTACACTGCATAAAACAACTTCATTGTCCCTTTTACACACAGGCACGTTTTCTATCACTGTTCGTAATGCTTGATCATAGGTTAGGGTGAGGGCATAGTCTGGTCAGTAAACTGAAAACTTCATCTGACAACATATTCTCATTTTGCCACACAGCATACCATTGTCTATATTGTCTATATTTTTGCAGCTTGTCAGCCTCATATCCCCCTTTGCTGTCACTGTTTTTAAAACACCAAGCCACATAAACTAATCAATAATAGGCAGTTAACTACCTCCAATATTAAAGACGGTTTTCTGACATCAGCCCCAAACATACACAAGATAGTATAAAAGATGCCAGCAGAAGGAACATGTAAGTCTTTTTTAATATTTTTATTAAATTTTAAATAAACATATTTACAGAAAAATATAGATGTCAAGCAAATAGTGAAGTAAACTATTAGTGTTAAATGATAACCTACAAGTTTTTCTGATTTGATTGGATGTTTCATCTATTCCAGTTTATTGGCCTCCTCCCTTTCCTTCCTTTTGTTTCTGATATATTCCATTACCTCAAATGCCTGCCACCCACTGCACAATCTATCACCTCATTCTACATATCTATAATTCATTCCACCGATCTATCACCCTCATTGGAAAGAGCTATCAATGATATACAGAGTCTCATGGCTATGCTATTAATTATGCTATATCCAATTTCACACCTGCTAGGTGTGTGGGCTGTCCTACCTCCTTTAAGTATAAAACACTTGAAAGGCAGACTCCACACAGTGCTACAATGTAGTTTAATTACGGTATTGAATTTGGGGTATGCATGGTATGGTTAAGAAGCTTAAATTTGATAAAATTCTTTAAACTAAACAAGTCAGACAAAGGTTGCTTTACTTGTATAATGTATTTACGAACATTTAAATGAAACACACAGTTCCTGGAAATTTCCGTCCAGCCAGCCCACCTTTAGGAATTCAACACCTCTCTACCTGAGATTTGACACTGATAAATGAGGTACGGCAGCAGTCATTCCCCTTCCTTCCTATGAAACCTAATCTCATGACAACCCCCTCTTTAGTATGATACATATACATATTTTATCCCTTTTCACTAGTCTTTTAGGAAGATAGGAACATACTAGGCAAGTGATGATGGGGAGCATTGGCTGGCTAGCCTTATACACCTTTATATAGACAAACATAAAAGTTATTGCCATCCTTTTTAGTTACTTCATTGTGCTCACTTCCCAAATCAAGCAGATCTGTACATGATAATCCTAGTATAAACTTGTGTCTACTCATCCAGTCATCAAGACTAGCTTTAAAAGTAGCCAAGTAGTAATATGAACTGTACTGGTAACTAATTCCATAGGTTAGGAATACACTGAGTTAGTAACGTATCTCTCCAGTGAATCTTGTTTATTTGTTAGCGTAGATTTAGGTTCTTAGTGTGGGTGTTTGTAGAGATGCCTGTTTTGTGAAGAAGTAGGAGATCAAATAGGACTCGAGCTTTCATGGCTCGAAATCTGTGACACAGGTTACCTTGTTGCTAAATGCAGGCTACTGAGTATAAGGATGGGCATGTTAATCTGTCAGAGTAGTTGAAAGATTTAATTTTCTTTGTTAGAAATCTTTCGGGCCTTTCCAATTGAGTGATATACTTGGATTTGTACATATCAAAGGGGACATTGTATTCAACGATGGTTCTAATAAAAGAAGGGTATAGTGGTAGGATAACTTCTTTAGATCTTGATGATATTCCCTTGGAAACTAACTGAGCCAAATCAAATGATTTCCTGACTGTGGTGGGCACATGATGGTCAAATGAGAGGAAGCTATCCGCATAAGTACCTAGGTCTCTTATGACTATATATGACTGAAATGGAATACCATTTAAAGCATATGAGGTGGAAACAACATTTCTACCAAATGCTGGTATTCTACACTTTTTTCATTTAGTTTGAGGACATTGATACATCATGTATGTGCATATTTCAGATTTGGTTTTTTCCAGCTGTTTTGTATCAGTGGATGAGTGGACATTAGTGCCCACTATGCAGTCATCAGCACACTTAGCAAAAACACTTCTGAGATATGAGCTTGGATGTCTGAAAAATAAATGCCAAACAGAAGTAATCCCTGCAGCACCCTGCTAGTTACAAATTTACACTCAGAGAAGGAAATGGTAATTTTAACAACTTGGAAATTGTTGGATAGCCAATTTGCAATCCAGCAGAAAATATAGGAGTTTACATTAAGCTTGAATAATTTTTCCATAATGCCAGCATGAGGATGTTCTCAAAAGACATTGCCAGGTTGAGATAAGCAGTCAGCATAGAATGACAACAATCCACAGCTCTGCAACTTTTTCATAGAAACTTATTAGGTTCAGGAGACAATATCTGCCCTTCACAAAACCAAACCAATTGGGACCTACATCAGTTAATTTGCCATTGCCTGCATAAATGAATTCTGCTATAGTACATTCCATGGCTTTTCATATAAGGCTGGTAAGGCTGAGGTCCTATAATTACCAGATCTGTAGATGGGCCACCCTTGTGTAAGGATTCCCCAGGCATCAGGAGCAAACCAGATAGATAGGCTGAGGTTAATCAGTTTCAGTAGAGGCTCAGATAGTTCAGTCTTGACACTGATGAGAATGTAACATGGTATGTCATCTGGTCCCATGGAAGTATTATTTTTAACCTCTGACAAGTATTCTAAGTTCTTCTCAAAGAAAATTACACTGGGAAGTAAATTCCCAAGTATACCTGGAACAACAATGGGG
Organism: Protopterus annectens; assembly: GCF_019279795.1. Lineage (NCBI taxonomy): Eukaryota > Metazoa > Chordata > Ceratodontiformes > Protopteridae > Protopterus > Protopterus annectens. The sequence goes on from NC_056744.1 coordinate 230,154,525, forward strand.
GTAAGAGGGATAGAGTTAGCTCTAAATCTGTCTGCTAATATATTAGCTATATCCTTGGGGTCAGAATGGGTGATATATTCATGAATGTGCTTAGGGCAGTGTTCAAAATTATTCCTTAATTTTCTGACATAACTGAAGAAAGATTTGTAGCTTCCTTTGGAATCTGTAGCAATCTTAAGTTTATACTCTGCTTTTAAGTGTGTAATCTTAAGGTAGAGAAATGGGAATTCCTTGCATTCTTTCATTATTATCTTCTCTTACAGTTTACTAATACAGAAGTTCCACCAAAGAGGTTTATTTCTGAATTTGCAGTTATAGTCAGGGGTAGATTGATACTGACTTTTATATGCAACTGTTCAGCTGGCTGTAAAAGTCATAGATGAATTTCCCAGCCTTCTCAGTTGGGATCACTGGCAAGGGATTGTTGGGAATTTTGCATAGGTCTTCTACAACCTGAAGTAAGTTTGTTTTGTAAAAGTTGCTAAAGATGGTCTCATTTGGTGGTGGGGTGATACCACTAAATGCGACAAAGAAGGTAACTGATTTGTGGTCAGACTTAATCAGGGATAATGAGATGCAAGGTCGGGTGCAGGCCGGCAATAGGTTATTAAAGACCAGATCAAACGATGTAGTGTATCATTTTACAATTTGCTCCACTTTAATGCTATAAAAGTAGTCTAGGAAATGCTGAGTGTAACTGTTTACTGGTGAAAGTACGTCATGCTCCTCAAATCAACTCTTTGGACATACTTCTCTTCATATCTGGCATCATCTTGCTGCCCTTTCTATCTACCCTACAAGAAAAAAACAACCTCCGTCTCCTGCTAAGGCTTGTGTTCATTATACTAAATGTTATATCATATTATACAAGGGTATGACTAATGGCCATTATTGTATTCATAGCATTAGCATTGTTATAAGCATGAACGTCACCTTGGTGAATGATAACTCAGGATCTGTGACACAGGGTAGCAGAAGACTGCACTGAATTCAGGACTGAATTTAAGAACCATATACCACTTATCACTTTTTAAGTCAAGAGAACTCTGCCACTTCAAGTTCTCTCCTCTGAATGGAGTACACAAACCTGTTCTTTTATGTTGTGTCATTATTTTTTACCTGACTTTATCTGTGATTACAATGATGACCCCATCCCCCTTTATTATTCCTAGGTTAATAACTGAGGCCACTAACAATCTTTTCCATAGACCTTACAAAGTGATGAAAAATGGTCTCTTTTTAACATACATCTGCTGACTAAGGGGAGGCCCTCTCCATACTGCCTTACTATGCTCAGCAGTGCTTTGAACCCTTCCTTCCCTATGCTTCCCACCCCAACATCGTTTTTTTCTTTTAACCTTTTTTTTAAACACGACCATTTCTCCTTCTCCTAGGTAGCCACCACAGTTCCTCCTGTTCAAAGCATCCTCTCATTCAACTCTCTCCCACTTAGTTTACCTCTTGGCTAACTACTATTATATCATTCTTCAGAGCTGGATCATAGTCAAATGCACCCCTAGGCAGGGTAATGGACTGCCCCCATACACCACTACAGGTATACCATTATCTGATTTTTTGGCTGTCTCTCCCCAATTACCAGGTCTATATCATTTTATCGAAGGCGTATTCCCATGAGCCTTTGTTCATCAAACCATATACAGCAAATGATCACTTCCACAAAAGTTTAGTTCAACAAATTACTTTCCAAGGAAAGCAACGAGTTGCCCAGAAACAGAAATGGGCCCTTTTTCCCACTGTAGTGCAATCTTGGAGTTGGTATATATAGTTAGGGTGTGTGTGTGTGGGGTGGGGTGGGGTTAAAATACTGTGCTTTGTGTGACTCTGTCATACACTACCTTAGACAATCTGTGCCAGTTGGCTGCATCCCCTATGATTCTAGCTTTGACCTCGTCATTCAGACTTTATTTTTCTTCAACCACCCCTCCTAGATACTTAAAGCTCTTAACCTTCCCCACTATTTTCACTTCCACAGCAGTTCTCAACTTCTTCTGATTTCCCCCATTTACTGCCATTACAACTGTCTTCTCTGTACTCAGTTTCATTCCATGTCTTCAATTTTGTATTCCATTCCCCTATCCTTTGCTGAAGTTCTTACTCACAGTCTGCCTGTAATGCCACATCACCTGCATACAGCAACTTTGTTAATCTGTTTCCTCTGACCTGTTAGCTAATGTAGTCCATCACTTGTATGAACATCAGTGGGCTCTGCGCTGAACCCCAATGTATACCCACTCCCACTGAGAATCCCTCTGTGAGACAAAACATGGATTGTACTTGAGCCATTGGGTCCTTGTACATAGCCTGCACTATTTCGACCAATGTCTTTGGGGCTTCAGATCACTGCAAGACTGTCAAAATCAGCTTTCTTAGTACCTTGTCATATGCTTTCTCCAAATCTAGGAATGCCCAGTTTGACTCTTTCCTCATCTCTAGTTTCTTCTCAAGTTATCTATCTCCCTGCAAATGTTGGGTCAGTTGTGCTGCATCCTAATCTGAATTCAAACTGCTGATCTCCCATCTTACTTTCTACTAATCTCCAGAACTTTCATGCAGTTTGACAGATTTTTATACTTCTGTACTGCCCACAGTTGTGAATGTCCCCTTTGTTCCTGTAGACTGGCACTAGAATACTTATTCTCCAGTCATCTGAGATACACTTTTTTCTCCATACTGATATGAGTACCCCCAAGAACCACTTCTCCCCTATCTCACCTAACATCTTTATTATATATTCTGTGATGTCATCTGAGCCTGCTGCTTTCCCTGACTTCATTTTGTTAGTGCTATTATTAGTTCTCTTTGGGTGAGATCCTCCTCTTTTTTCATAGTAGGCTGTGTCTGGGGAAGTACAGTTTCCAGCAGCTTCCAAATGAAAAAAAAGCACAGAAGTAATCCTTCCATCCAACTTTCATGTGTTATGGACTGGTAAGCAGATTTTTGATGGCATTCCTTATGATAGGTGTTTGACCATCTTCTTTATCTTTCTGGCTTTGCCTTGCAACCTGGCATAATTTCTTTCTGCTATCTGCTAAGTCACTTTCTAAAAACTGATAGAGTGCCTCTGATGCCTTGTTCTTTGCTATTGCAACTCCCCTCTTAGCCTCTTTGTTAGCCTAACAGTATACCTTCTTGGCCTAATCTGTCTTTTCTGTCTCATACATTTTTCTGCACTATTCTCTTCTGATGACTACCTGGACTTCTGCATTCCACCACCAGCTTTCCTTATGTACCTTATTTCCATACCTGGGTCAACTGCACATCTCTTCTATAGTCTTCACATATGTTGTTTTGAGGCCCTGCCATTCTTCTTCAACTTCACCTATTTCCTCTTTTTTTAAGATGCTAAAGCCCAGAATAATTCCTTGAACTGTTTTGCTTTCTTTTCAGTCAAATTCCAGGTCTTCAGCCTGGTTTCTGTTGATCTTCGAAACTTCTGTGACCACTGCTTGCAGCTGATTCTTGCAATCAGTTGTTTGTAATGTGGGCCAGCTGTTTCACTGGGTATTACTTTGCAATCTCTGATTCTACCCCAATGACCTTTCCTTACTAGAGGGAAGTCTACTTGAGTTGCATGTTGGCCACTCTTGTAAATTATCTTGTGACCATCTCTCTTGTTGAATCATTTGCTGGTCATCATCGAGACATTTTCCAGACAGAAGTCTAAAATGTCTCTCCTTCTTTATTCCTGTTGCCTCAACTATGTGGGGCCAGGCAATCCTATTTTGTTGGATGGTCTGTTACAATATGTGCATTCAAGCCACCCATTATCCATACCAATTCATAGTGAGAACAAACCACAAACTGGAATGAAAACCAAATGGAGCACTAATACAGTGTTAAGCACACTGACTTTTTTCTCTGCTTTTCATCCAACAGGACTTCTTCAGAACAACAACAGAACCATAGAAACACATATTTAAATACCTTTCAATACAAATATAAGAGTTAATTAACTAACAAGCTATGAAGAACAACTAATTAAGTAATAAAAATTATTAAATACAATTGATTAAAAAACATAGCTAACTACTGTTGTTATCTGGTTTGACTTTTCGTCTATGATCTTTTAAAAAACATTTTATAGTTATAAGTCCATTTAAACCTGGATGTTCATCAGCTATCAATTTAATTTGCCATGACTTTTCCCTTTCTCTAAATCATTTTTATAATCCCCACCCCTCATATCCATAGGAACCTGTTCAAGCACATAAAGCAAGAACGTTTTGTAATGTTCACAAGTGAAACTGAGCCTACAGAGTGCATTATCATAATCTTTGTTCTTAATAGCACAAACATGCATTTAATTCTCTTGTGCAATGCCCATGTGGTCATCCCAATACAAAACACTGGGCAGCCAGAACATACACTAATATAAATGACCCCTGTACTATTAAGGTTTGATTTAAATGAGCTAACAATAAATAAGGCCCCTCATAAATAAATCTACAAGATGAACAAAACCCACATTTGTACATCCATTTAGTTGTGTCTGTAGGTGGTAGACTAATCTTACTGTTATCATTATTTAATAAAGTTTGTAAACAGCTGTTCCTTTTATAAACAAGCAAGGGATACAACGTATATCGGTTTTAGTTTGTACCAATTCATACTGTCCTGCTTTATCTAGTAGCTTCTGCTACTGCTATCTGAATGCATTCTTTTCCTCACTACCATAGCCCCTGCTGTGGCACATAGGCTGAAATTATGAATAATGCCCTGTCATTATACTGGAGTCCTGTCTCTTGGATACATAGGATGCCCAGCCTCCGCCTTACCATCATGTCATCCACTTCCAAGCTGCGTCCTGTCAGTGAACATTTAGTGTAGAAATTCTTAGTGCATGTTTGGCAGGTTGATTGGTTTTATGTCCAGCTTTCGCTCAACAGAGCTATTTAAGGTAACCCAAGCTGGCAAATGGGCACTGGCTGAGCAGTAGCTTATTGACTCAGGGCTGCTCGGCCTCATGGCAAGCACACATTTGCCAACAGGTGAACATATACCTCTCCTACCATTAGCATGAGTCCATTGTGGCATTGGCTGGGTCCTCAACACACTTATCAATGGCAAATATGCATGTCTATTTGGCAACATTAGTCAACACAACTGAATCACCATGAGCCAATTTTTACACTATTGACTGGCTAGTCCTGATATGGCAAACAGTCTGTGATCCATGCAACAAGAAGTAAAAAATGGACTCAGGTAAAGCTTCGTGTTCCAGTATAAAAATTCATGTTTAATAAAAAACACAAGTGCTTTCACAAAATGCTTCCTCAGGTGGCAATAAAACAAGAGATTTTTTTTCTCCCTTATATACTATCCTATATGTTGTCACGTGGTTGTAAAACATTATCACATGATGCCACAAAGCCATCTGTTTCTATAATCACATGTTTCTTCACAAAAGATGTTGCATAAAATTGTAGACAACCAACAGTTTCAACATTCAATAAGTGTATTTGTAAACCTTGTACATATAAAAGGTTCTTTTTAAAAATATATATAATATATACAACATTTATATAAATAAACACACCTAAGTCATATAAAATCATTAAACTAAACTAATAATGCAGCCAGTGTTCATAAAGATGTTATGTTCATCTTAATAAAGGTCTGTGATCCATGTTCTCCTATCTTGGGGATACAGCAAACCACAGCAGATGCCAAAACAGTTGGCCTATACAACTCTTACCCCTATAGGGTATCATCTAGAGTCACAGCTGCTGATCACAACTCCATTCTTGAATGAGTTTGAGATGGAAACACTCAGCATGTTTTGGGAAGTGGGAAGAACCCCAAAGAGACACAAGACGAACATTCAAACTCCATACAGGCACTAGTCAAAGATCAGGATCAAACCTTGCACCTTGTGCAAGGAAGATAAAAACTTTATACATTATGAAAATGGGTCTCTTAAGAGACTTAATCATGAGTAACAGTGAACTTCTCTTCTCTTCCCTTTAAGCTCACATCTACTGAAAATGCATCTCACAACCCATTAAACTACAAGAGACATGCAAAGACTCACAGTTCAAATAACATATTGCTTGTGTCTTTCGGCTTTTCCCGGTTAGGGGTCACCACAGCTGAACTCCGGTCCGCTAATGATTGGTAGTTGATTTTTACATGCCAAGTTACCAGCCCTGACGCACAACCATCAACAAAGGTATGCCCATTCACGCATGTCTCCAAGCAGAAGACGCTCTAGCTGAGAATTGAATCGGACAGCGTCTTACTGTGAGGTGACAACGCTACCGCAGCACCACCACCGCGAGTTCAAATAACATATTACGAATCTCTAATTAGCAGCTAGGTGAAGGGTGCAATAATTCAAAAGATAGATGTGTAAAACATTTGCTAACAGCTTAGGACAGTCCATTGGATGTAAATGCTCTTTTTCTGTGACTGTCCACAAGCACTTTCTGGCAAAGTGATTTTGTTAGGGTTACTACATAGACAAATTAATGGTGAGGGAATCAACCCCTGTACTACAGAAGCATCTCACTTACAGCTCATAGCCTTACTTACCTGCACTAAGTACCAGACAGACTGTTGTAGCCAAACACAGTACACGTCACATCTGTGTGCCTGCAAAAAAACAAGCTACATTAAAAATGTATTCATAGTTAAAATATTAACATTAAACCTGTACACTTATTCTATTCAAATTATTCACTGCCAAATAATAAACATACTGACAACAGTCAACAAAACAAGGAAACCAGGGATCATGCTTAAAGAACATGCTTTATACGATAATGCTTCTGTTTACTACAATCAATGCCTTCCTTTAATACCATGACTACAATAGCATGCAGGTACCAAGTATTTAAACACATACACACAGCCATCAGTTACAGCTACCTGTATGATTGTACACCTCAAATATTGCTTAAGATCAAATGAATGAATATATTTTAATGGACCAGAAATATATTTCATCTTATTGCTGCTAGAACCATATAGTGGAACCCAATACCCCCTCTATCCTCTCAATTTCTTTGGTCAAGAATCACAAAGGCTCCAAAATCAGGAAAAGATTTTAAATATATTTTTATTTACTTTAAAAGTTGTCAGAATAACAAACTTTTTCAGAAGGATGTAAAGTCAAAAGCTCATATAGCTCACATTATTTAATGACTATAGTCCAACAATTTGCCAGAAAAACTCACATTTTTTACAAGGAACAGACCAAAGTACCTCTCAGCTTCTTGGCTGAAGAATTCTGAATAAAGCCAAATACAATGAGGTGGGGGTAGAAAAGGCCCACGTTAAGATAACCATTATGGGCTGCATGACAAAGTATCCCTTTTCAGGGCTAATCCAGGAACACTGTCTGAGTGTCTTTCTAAAAGGCACAGGGGACAATTGGAAGTGGAAGGATTCAAATCCTCACTTTTGACTACAGAAATCAGTTTAACAGCTCAGAACCTTAAGTGCTAGACAACCCCTAATTCACTTGATTAATTAGTAGAAGAGTAGTTGCATCAACGTGCATTTTCTGAGCAGAAACTATGAAACTCTAATGACTGGCATTACTGACTACATGGAATCCACTGTGATTTATTAGAAAATAATAAAGGCCTGGCTGTTAGTGTAGAGGATTAAGAGTTCAAGCTCTTAATACGCTGTTTCCTGTAATCAAAGGTAGATGATTTGTGGCTTGCTACATCCATCTACCTACTGTGTGACTCCAAGCATGTCACTTAGCCAGACAGTGCTCCTGGGACTTGGCTAAAAAGAATAGGGAACAGGGTGTATTTTTTGTGCAAGAACAGCTATGCATTTTATTGACTTACTGTAATCCTTAGTGATTTCTTAGAAAATACCACTCTTGTAGGTAAGGCAGAATCCAAATAAGCATATTTATTTTCCTTGCATTATCATGACCTGCGGTGGTGGTGCTGCGGTACCGTTGTTGCCTCACAGTAAGACACTGTCCGGTTTGATTCTCAGCTAGAGCGTCTTCTGTGTGGAGGCATGCATGAATGGGCATACCTTTGTTGAAGGCTGTGCGTCTGGCCTGGCAAGCCGGTACGTAAAAATCAACTGCCAATCATTAGCGGACTGGAATTCCGCTGTGGCGACCCCTAACCGGGAAAAGCCGAAAGACGCAAACAAACTTTCCTTGCATTATCATATAAAGCATGTTCTTTGAGTATGATCCCTGGTTTCCTTGTTTTGTTGACTGTTGACGGTATGTTTATTATTTGGCAGTGAATAATTTGAATAGAATAAAGTGTACAGGTTTAATGTTAATATTTTAACTATGAATACATTTTTAATGTAGCTTGTTTTTTTTGCAGGCAGACAGGTGTGACATATTGTGTTTGGCTACAACAGTCTGTCTTTCTCAACCATGGATAATTTGTGAAAAACTTCACCTTCTGATATGTCAAAAGAAATTCCCTCCTTTCTCTGGCAGCTTGTAGCATCTCCTCTTTTTCAGTAATGGAAAGCAGACTAAGGATTACCTGCTGAGGGGTAATAAGGTTGTCACCATGGTGGGACTGAATTGTGGGCCTGCTGTATTATGATCTCATTATATAGAGTCAGCAGGTTTGATAAAAAAAGGGTGGTAAATTCCCTTCTTCTGTCCTTTCTGCTAGGCCAACTAGTTTTAAGTTGTTTTGCCAGTGCTAATATTCTAAATTATCTACATTTGCTGTATTCATATTATAGAAAACTGGCAAATGACTTCTCCCTTTCTCTAATTTTTTTCAATGTAGGTGGCATTCATCCATGTAAGCAGATCTAGAAAAGCCATTTTTGCAGTTAGGCTTTGGATATCTTCTAGATATTCAAAGCAAGAGCCGTGATCTCCACTTTATCAAGTATAATTTATCAATAACAGCAGCTAAGGAGTCTGTTTTTATAGTAGTCCCAGTGTGGAGTCCTGTGTAGGTGGCCCAGCTCAGAACAGAAGGTTGAATGTCTGCTTCAAAATCATTTTGATTTTGCTCCATCTTGGGTTTTATCAGGGAAAGAAACTATTTTATTAAATAAAGAAACTACTTTACTTTACAAACACTCCTAACTAAAGAAAAATATGCTTAAAAGACCCGTGTAACGGACAGCAGAATTATGCTGATACCATATCATTGACTGGCTCCAAGATTTATGCATTTCTTGTGAGCAGGATACAAGTAAGCAGCAGTCTTTGGAGGTAAACAGAACAATCTTTGTTATTCTTGGATTTGGAGGTAAAGCAGAATTCAACATTCCACACACACACACACACACACACACACACACACACACACACACACACACACACACACACACACACACACACACACACACACACATACACACACCTTGTTTCTTCATAAGTAGTAATGGTGGCAGGCTTTGCTAAAAAAATAAATAAATAAAATAAAAAAAGTTTGCTGCTGGATCCCTGATTTGAGAGCCAAATGGCTCAAATGCTATAGCTGAATATAGAATATCTGGCCATGGAAAACATCATACACAGAGAATAGCCAAGCAGGCTGTCACTGAGCAGTAAATGCTGAAGCTGTCAAGAACAGAACAGCCAAGAGTAGAGCACATCACAGTACCCAAGTAGAATGCCAGAGCAGTTGAGAGGAGCATCAGAGCAATAACAGAGTAGCCAAGTGGGTTAATAATCGCAGTTCCTGTTACTTTTTGCTGTTTTATGTCTTGACCAGGCACCCCAGCTAGCACGGGCCGTAGACAGTTGTCTAGGTTGCCTTGTGTTGGATCCAGCCCTCTTGCTGTCTCTAGCATAAACACTGCATTTCAACTTACATATCTAAGTCTAGTCAACTGCAACAGACCTCTTCAGTATACTAAACATTTACAAACTGATGCTCAGCTCACTAGAATGACCTATAATTTTTTCATCCCAAAACATCAATGCTTTGTACTATAGATATTATATGCTACCTTATCTCTTGGCTATACTGTCTGCTCTTTAACCCTGCTAATAACACTAACAGCTTATTGGCTATCAGAAAATATTCTACCACCTGCAAAATGTGATATGCTTTTCTATGTAAAACTCTTCAGATTTACATTAAAAAATGCATTCTACTAAATCAACCAGATCATTAAAATAACCTTGAGCTAGAATCAGTAAGCAAGTATCTGTTAGGTTCAACCAAACACTAACAGCACCTCAAACACTATATTGAACATACACTCTAACCCATGGTCTTCCACTATTAATAGCAGTCAAAACCCCTTCCATCCAAACAGATATCAAAATAATCATCCAGTTACTATATCTAATGCCTCTCTAAAACGCATCAAACAAAACCCTACCAAAGCAGCCAACTCAGGTTTTGAGATATATAACATAAATGCAAGCAGCATCTGTAAATCAATTAGTGAACGCTGCTCCTGGATTCATACTCACCACCCCTACATACCTGTACTCACTGAAACATGGTTAAAATCCTCCAATGATGAAGAACACCTTAGAAATAGCAAAGTGCCCTAAGCAACCCCCAAAATTTGACTTGGAAAAACTGATGATAACCCATGCTACAATTTCATAAGATAACATAGATGGGTCTGATCAAGACACCAGTGTATCCCACTTAAACATCAATTTATTTGGTATAACTCAATTAATTAAATGGCAACAGAATATAATAAAAACTCTGTTAAAGTAGCACACTGGGTAGCATAGTAGCCAATAACCATGAAAAATAAAACAGGCTGGAATACTCTCAGATACACTTACAGATCACTCTCCAGCTTAAGCAATCACATAAAAATCACCGATGTCCAGCACATAAACTCTATAAGAAACTTTACTGACTTCAACAGAGACACTTTCATTGATATCCTGAAATGGAGATATACCTCCTCTTACCTCAAACTTTACTGCTAAGTGGACAAATCATTTCTCATTTGAACCAGTCTCAGTGACTACAACTATAGCTCTGTACATTCGCAGCAGACAATGCTCCTGCAGATTACCTTAACTTGGAAGAAGATAAAATAAACTACCCAGTCTCTATATTAATCAACTGTTCCTTACAAGAATTTTATGTTCCAAAAATATGGAAACCTCTTACATTAAAGCAATACGGTAAAGAGGTAGCTCTGCTGAACTTTTACATTATTCACCTATTGCAATGCTGTCTCTACTCTTTAAAGCAGTAGAAAGATGCATCCATCTTCATGAAAGAAGAACATTTACTTTACCTTTCACAACACTTCTTCTTGCCCCATCATAGCATGGAAACTGCCCCACTAGATTTTCGAGATACACTCAAACAAAATAGAAATATAGGTGAGCCTGTTTCCATCCTATTTCTGGGCATCTGAAAGGCACCTGATAACGTATCTCACCCACATCTCCTTAACAAGCTCTCACAACTAGCCAAACTTTAACACCTCAGCGATAATGGAAAACAATTGAGTAGGGTCAATATGTTTGTATACTGCCTAGGATGTTACAGCAGTGGTGTAGTTTGACAGCTGTGTTCTCCTACTGCTTTAGCAACTTAAACACATCACAAACAGTATTTTATAAAAAGTCACCTCAGGCAAAACACCAGCAAACAAATTAAAATATTCAGTAGTGCATGCTAATCAATCCTTCACTTGAAGCTCTAACAACAAGCATTTCTAAGGCTGTGTGATTTTGCAGAAGGACCTTAATTTTGCCTCATACTTTTGCCCTGTTCCTTGTAAAATATTTAATTTTCTACAGTCAACCAATGCAATACATTTGCACCTCATACTTCTTATCATTCAGACAATGCCTGTTGATGCAAAACATGTTCTATTAACATTTAAGGTATGTGATTTTACCTCCTAATTTTGCCACCTGCCTTGTTAATTTTTTTGTTTTTTTGGAAAACTAGTAATAGGAGTACCTCAGGGTTCAGTCCTGGGGCCGCTCTTATTTGGCATCTACTTCTGTGAAGTACAGGCCAACACTAAAGGACTCTGGCTAACAAAGTTCACAGATGACTGCAATCTGGGAGCCTTTATCGAATCCCCAAATGATGTGGATAGTCTACAAAAGGGCCTTACAGAAACAGATGCTTGGTGCCAGAGCCATGGGCTCAAGCTTAATGCCAAAAAATTTATAGTTATCCCCTTTGGTAAAAAACATATACCCATGAATTACCACATAGGTGGCAGTACACTAAACACCGAAAGTGTGATGAGACACTTAGGGACGTGGGTGGACAGTGGTCTCACCTTCGATAACCACATCCCCACAATAGTCAGGAAATTCTTCTATGTGGCACACCTCATCACTAAGGGCTTTTCATCCAGTAAAAAGGAGGTCATCGTCCCACTGTACTCATCCCCCATTAGACCCATTATAGAGTACAATGCCCCGTTTGGTATGTACCTCACAAGACATCTGCAACAGCTGGAAAGGCCGCAGAAATGCCTCACTAAAAGAATCACAGGCTTAAGCAAATGCCCTATGCTGACTGTCTAAAAAAACTCCAGATATACTCTGTCGCATATCATCTACTCAGGTGATCTCTGCTTAACATACAAGGCTATGACAAACCCTGAGCTGTTGGACATGCTCCACGTAAAGAAATCCCAATCCCTCAGAGCCACACGCTCCAGGGATCTAAACCTTGTCATCACAATGAACAAAACATGCTGGAGGGATAGGTTCCTGACCCAGAGACTCCCCATACTCTGGAATAGACTGCCCACACATGTCAAGCAGAGCTTCTCCTTGGCCCTCTTCAAAAAGAACCTTGACGATTGGATGGGAGATAGGAATTTCACCCCACATCAGTCGCCCTTCTAGACAGGGGTCCAGGGAAGTAAATATTGTGGGAAGAAATATACAAGGAATTGTTATGGCTAGGCTTGTATAGATCCTAGGGCAGATAGCCTAGTACCAACCTATGAACCTATAACAGGATCATAGGAGGTTACTAGGTTAATGGCCCTGGGGCCCTTACAAGCCTAGCCAAGAGTTCATCCCCAAGAATGAAACCTCAATCAGCACTTGTCGCCCCTGTCAGTGAGGGACACAGGTGGAACCTCTGGGACAAATCTGTGGTTTCCCATCCACTCATCATGCTTGTGCTTGAAGAGGATCAGTGAGGTACTTTGTTTGACATGTATGAGGAGTCGATTCCAGAGATGGGGCAGCCTCTGGGAGATAATCCTGTCTCTCCAGCAGATTTTGTTAATGACGCATATTAGATGTAGGCCTTTCAATCAGGTAATGTGCGAGGAGTTAGACTTATGGATATGGAGCATCCTTAGTAGGGCAGGGTCCAAGATTGCTTTGTAGGTGAGACACAGATCACCTCTGAGCAATCTGCATGATACCGAGTAGTGATAGTGATTTGAGCCTGTCTGCATAGGACAGGTGATGGAGGCCATGGATTCTCTTTGTGTGGTATTTCTGTGGCCTTTCCAGTTGGTGCAGGTGTTTGAAGAAGTACATACCAAATGTGGTGTTGTACTCAATTATTGGCCTAATGAGAGAGGAGTACAGAGAGGTAATAACCTCCTTTTTTCATGAATGCAATCCCTTTACTTATGAGATGAACCAAGTAAAAGGCTCTTCTGACCACTGCCGCTACATGATGGTCGAATGTGAGTTTGTTGTAAACCTGTGTACCCAGGTCTCTCGCCACAGCTTGTGTGCTTAGGGGGTTGCTGTTGATGTGGTAAACAGTAGAGGCTATGTTTTTACCTAATGGTATGATAATACATTTATTTGCATTTAACTTAAGACCATGACTTTGGCACCAGTCATTTATTGCTGTGAGACCCTCTTGTAGTATGTTAACATCATTTGGGGAGTCAGTGACAGCACCCAACTTACAGTGATCCACAAACTTGGTCAGCCACAAGCCTTTTGTCTTTTGCCTATACCTCTAAGAAGTAGATGCCAAACAGTAGGGATCCCAGGACAGATCCCTGGGGAACACTGTTAGTGACAAGTCTGCTGTCTGAGGTAGAGGCACCTATTTTCACCTTGTGGGTGCTATCGGTGAGCCACTTAGCCAACCACCTGATGAGATAGGGATTTACGCCAAGTTATGTTAGCATTTTGATGATGTCCGAGTGAGGGATTGTGTCAAAGGCTTTGGTCAAGTCAAGGTAAGCTGTATGTATTGACCTTCCCTCATCCAGGGCCTTGATGACAGCCTCAAAAATGTCAGCCAGGTTCAACAGGCAAGATCTGCCCCTGACGAATCCGAACTGGGTGTGGTCAAGTGCTTGGAGATTGCCTATGTCCTTGTTTATGAGGTCCATAATAATACACTCCATGGCTTTACAGATCAGACATGTCAAGCTAATGGAGCGATAGTTTCCATGGTCAGTAGTGGCACCACCTTTGTGCAAGGGGATGACAATGGCAGTTCTCCACTCTGCAGGAATAAAGCTATGGTTGAATAGGGTGCTCAATGGAGAGGCTAGTTCTTGCTAGAAATGGTGAAAAATACAGCCTGGGATACTATCAGATCCCATGGAAGCTGTGTTCTTTGCTTTGGATAGGGCCTTTAACACTTACTATGGCATTAGACTTTTATACTTTGTTATGGTCTGGAAAATGTATGTTGATGCAAGACCCATTCATGTTCTATTAATTTCTTAAGCAGATCTAAGTAAAACAAAATGAATAGCTTAGCAAGTGTTATACAAGCATTTGAAGTGACATAAGCTACACTGGCGTTTTCATTCTTGAACATGATATACTTATGGTCCAGTGTTCTCCATTATCACCAGCAGCACTGCCAATGAATGGTTTTCTAGTTTCTTCAACAGCTGTACACCTATCAAATGGCAGGATTAATACTGTACTTACAACCCAGCACAAACAGGAATACCACAGGGGTCAGTGCTAGGACCTCTTCTATTAATATGTTCATAAATGACATGTTCAAGGCAGCACCAGTCATACAATATGCAGATGATTCAACTCCTGTCTGCTCAGCCACAGCACTATCCCATCTCAAACAATCAACCGCAATTCCTCTTCTATTGATACCTGACTAGGACAATGTCTCTTTTGTCTCCCCCAGACAAATAAATAAATAAATGAGCAAATTAATAAATTAATCACATTAACCTCCAGTAGCTTCCTACCAACTAGCACTATATTAAATATAGACTCAGCTAACAACACTAAAATAGAATAAGTCAACCAAATCAAGTTCCTGTGAATCATCATAGATTACATCATAGTTCATAAATTACAAATTCATAGATTACAAATTGAAATCTGACCAGCACAGTGTTGTTGTACAAAAAACACCTTAAATAAAGGCTACTATACATAGCCAGACCATTTCTCTCTTGCCACAGCAGAAAAGAAACTGCAACACTCCTCTTTTTTCCTACCCCGCTGTACTCATCTACAATTTGGACTAGTCTTTAGACTACACTAATGAAAAAGCTTGAACAGTGTTGTTTTCTTCTTCTTCTTCTTTTGGCTGCTCACATTAGGGGTCGCCACAGCGGATCAACTGTTTCCATTTCTTCCTGTCCTCTGCATCTTGCTCTGTCACACCAACCACCTGTATGTCTCTCTCACCACATCCACGAACCTTATCTTAGGCCTTCCTCTTTTCCTGTTAGCTGGCAGCTTCATCCTTAGCATCTTTTCCCCAATATACTCTGCATCCCTCCTCAGCACATGTCCAAACCAATGTAATCTTGCCTCTCTGGCTTTGTCTCCAAACCTTCCAACCTTGTCTGACCCTCTAATATACTTATTACTAATCTTGTCCACCCTTGTCACACCCAGTGCAAATCTTAACATCTTTAACTCTGCCACATCCAGCTCTGACTCCTGCCTTTTTATCAATGCCACTGTCTCCAACCCATATAACATAGCTGGTCTCACTACCCACTTGTAGACCTTCCCTTTCACTCTTACTGGTACTCGTCTGTCACAAATCACTCCTGACACTCTTCTCCACCCACTCCATCCTGCCTGTACTCTCTTCTTCACCTCTATTCCACACTCACCATTACTCTGAACTTTTGATCACAAGTATTTAAACTCATCCACCTTCGCCACCTCTACTCCCTGCATCCTCACCATTCCTCTAGCCTCCCTCTCATTCACACACATATATTCTATCTTAGTCCTGCTGACCTTCATTCCTCTTCTTTCTACGGCATATCTCCACCTCTCCAGGGTCTTCTCCACCTGTTCCCTACTCTCAATACATATCACAATGTCATCTGCAAACATCATAGTCCATGGGGACTCCTGACTGATCTCATTTGTCAGCCTGTCCATCACCATTGCAAATAAGAAAGGGCTCAGAGCTGATCCTTGATATAATCCCTCCTCCACCTTAAATGCATCCGTCACTCCCACAGTGTTGTAATAAAATAAAAACATTTGTATCCAGCCTCGCAAACCAAACCCAACATTATATTCCCTTGCAGAACCTAAAATTTAGCTAGAAATACCCTACCGCATATCATATAGACAGCTCATAATGGCACATAAAATATTACACTATGCCTCTAACACCCCAGCTTTCAGCAATACAATAGAATGGTACAAGCCCAAAAGGAACCTTCGATAAAATGACCAACACCTAACAGAATCCCAAAAAGTCCATTATATGGAGACTCCTTACACTCAATAAGTATAACCAAACTATGAAACAGCAATCCCTTCTTTATCTGAGAAATAAACAATTTCCTCGCTTATAAAACCAATTGCAAACTATATCTAAATCATACTAGAATTTGCAGATGTGTGAATACCCAGGTTAAAAGTACCCAAATACTTCCTCTCAGCTACTAAACCATTTCTTCCTAACTGGCTCTTTATGCCTTACTGAAATTAGTTTACTACACACCTCCCAGGAGAAAAATTGGCACTTTTGTTCTTTCATTAGTGTAGAGATCAGTAATGTTATAGATTAATATCACATTTCTTTTGCTGCCAAATTTTGATAATCGCTACTGCTTAGTCTTGTTATTACATTTATACTTATAATTTCCTGCTTCACTGATGTTCTGTAATATGTACCAATGTCACTTCCAGAATCTATTACATTTTTATATCTTTGTGTGATGTTTCCTATTTATTCAGTTTTAATGGATTTCAATATTTGTATACACATTTCTTTAGACCTTGTTTGAACTTTGTTATATTACACATATGATGTTTCTTAGAAATTTTATCCACAGACCTCTGCTGCAAATGGGCAGTATACCCAGTCAGACTTTTTCTGCTAAGCAAAACCAAATAAATGAGTACATATATCCACCTCTGCACTCACTCACACAGCCTATTGTAAACTCCTCTCAGCCAGAATTGAGAGAACAAGTTAAAGACTTGGTTGTAGTCCAGAAAGATGATATACACAAGGTTGCCTCTATCCACCTTATTCAAACACTTTCTGACTAGAACATGGGCTGCTGAATTCTGTAAAGTTGTGACTGCTTTCATTGCCAATCCTTCCTTTATTTCTTTATGAAAATAACCCAGTGATTTGTTACAAAAATTCCAGATGGAGTTGTTTCAAATGGTTGCATAGAAAGTCCTATGAATCATTTGAAGAACTTTGGCAGTGTCCTGAGGATTATATTTGCTCAGCTGCTTCCTCACTTAACTATAATAACTTAATTCCCTTCGAACAAACCAGGCAGAACCCTGTCTTTTCTTTTCTCTACTCCTCTTTGAAAAACGTTATCTTGATATCTATATCAAAGTATTTAGAGATCCACGTTATTCCTGTCTGTATTATCTTTTCAACAGCATCTAATGCCAAGGCTGTCATTCCAGATCTGATGCAAGAGGTAGTTGCTACAATGGCTACTGAATCATAACTTACTTTTCCCCTTGATGGCTGTCTTGGCTCACAGCGTATGTGCCTCCCTCTGTGCTCATTCTGTCAGTCATGTTACTCTTTCTCCTCACTTTCTACTTGTAACAGTTTACTGAAATAGTAACACTCTGCTTCTAATACATTTCCTTAACCTTCCCGTACAGCTAATTGAAAAGGCAACAGAACATAATGTATTACAATACAGATCGTTATTGCCTATCATTTTACTCAAGTGTTTACTGAAATAGCAGACCTCTGCACAGATATATTATTTTACCATGAAAATTTCAGCCACCATTTAAAAGCCTTTATGAAAGGCTTCCAGCCTTTTCATCTGAAGTGGACAGACAGCAGCTTCTAAATGCTTTAGAACTAGATTTGAACCACATTTTTATTCCTCTGTTTTTTTTTTCTTTAATGTTGCAATTGCAAGCTTCTTCTTTTTCACTAGTCTTCTTCCATTACCCAAAATGCTCTATGTAACTTACAGATAGATCATTTTTTCATATCTACCATATCATCCTCTATCATCCCTCGAACTACTCAGTCATCACCCAGGAATGGCTTCCTTTGTTTCTGCTTTGCATTACCTATTAGTTCTTTTACTGTTCTTCTGCTTGCCAGCGTTCAAGCTCAAAGTCAGTACGGAGCATCATTATGTATCTTAATGTGAACTCTGTGTGCTGTTACAGGTAAAAAGTATTACACCACTTCAGCAGGTAACCCCACTTATTCACTCATGCTGTTCACAGTATAAGTGGCACAAAATGAATTAAACCATATGGATAATGACATTATGTGCATGCTGCACTGTTTTCATGGAGTAGGGCTTTAGTAACAGTTGGATTTAATTGTATAAACTAACTAAGCGTGACTTTCAGAGAGCTTGAAGAAATATATCATCATGTGACCCAGCTGATATCATAGGATGTTAAGAAGAGCCAGTTCTGAAAGTTTCACATTGTCACAGGTCTGAAGCAGTTTGTTGAAAACATTTTTATGGTATACATTTTGTGTTTATCTCTAGCATACCCAATGCTACCAGATAATTATTTTCCTTGCTAAAATAATTAACTTTCTCTGTCATTATGCACACAGAAAAATCAGTAATGAATGAATTTACCTTTATACTACATCATTTATGTTGAGAATGGTCATGGTTTTGTCACTTCAACAAATAGTCAAAACTGTTTTAAGTGCTAGAAGCAAAGTTAGTCCAACAGTTAAACTCTGATTACATACTGAATCATAACCTTCACATGCAGGCAGCATATAATTATATTTTACATTAAATAAGGAAGTATGTTTTAAGGAATGTCAATATATATTATGTCTTCTTGTGAAAGACGATGACCTTAGATCAAGTGATACAGTGTTTGAAGACTGATGTGGCATTAGACCTATAAAGAGTTGACATTATACTTGACAAAGTGTAATCTTTTTTTTTTTCACATAATTTTTATTGATTTTTATGAATACAGGTGTAACAATGCTGTTAAATAATGAAAATAAATCTAAGTATATACAGTGTTCATAACATATATGCTTTTGATAATACATTCACATTTTATCTAACAAGTTTTTAAGTTTTAACCAAGCCAGTTGTTTATGTGTCATTCTTGAAATTCTTGAAGTTATAGTCAGTAATTCTCTATTACATACAATTTTGGCCAGTGATATGAATTCCACAAATGGTATAATTTTTTTACTTTTCCAGTTTGAGGTAATGTTTTTTCTTGCTATTGCAAAGGGGGACCAGAGTAGGTGCACCTGTGTACTTGGAATGTACGCTGGTATCCAAGCATTAAATAATAACAGTGAATCAGTCACTTCACATTTATCCAACCATAATGCTTTTATGAAAGATTTAAATCCAGCCAAAAGGGGATTACAGTTTTACATCCTAAAAACGGTTCCCATTCAAAAGCCTGAAACATCATAAGCCTGAAAATCAAAATCCTGAAACCAAAAGCCTGAAAATTCAGAATCCTGAAAACTCAAAATCCTGAAAGCCCAAAATCCTGAAAGACCAAAATCCTGAAACTCAAAATCCTGAAAACACAAATAATGCTAATATGTCACTATAAAGACACTAATATCTACCAACTGACCCTGACCCTAACCCTAACCCTAAGGTCCGTCACTATCGCACACTCACCTGACCCGCGCCCTAACCCTAACTCACTTAAACCGCCCCTAACCCCAATATTTGTCACTATTGCATACATGCCTAACCTCCGCCCTAACCCTAACTCACTTAAACCGCCTAACCCTAACATAAAACCAACCGCACACTTACCTGACCCCAACGCATGACCTAACACCACAGGGCTAACAATAGCAAAGCCACAATGACATCAGTATGTCTATTTTGTGTTTTCAGGATTTTGAGTTTCAGGATTTTGGTCTTTCAGGATTTTGGGCTTTCAGGATTTTGAGTTTTCAGGATTCTGAATTTTCAGGCTTTTGGTTTCAGGATTTTGATTTTCAGGCTTATGATGTTTCAGGCTTCTGAATGGGAACCCCTAAAAACATATGCGCCCAGTCTGCACATATTGGTTCTTCACATTTCCAGCATTTCGATATGTCATTTCCGGATATCAGTGCCACTTTATGAGGAGTAAAGGAACATTTGTGAATGAATTTCCATGTGTGGATTTTCCCAAAGGGAGATGATGTAGTATTACTAATTAATTTATGTATTGTTGCATTCTCCTTTTCTGAGAATCTACATTTATTAACCTTTTCTGCATAATTCCATAGAGATTCATCTGGGACTTGTATGTCCAATTGTAGTGTTCTATATAATCCTGATACAGAAAACCCATCATTATTACATAATGCATTAATGTTCGCAAAAAAGTATTAGGATTTTAGGTCTAGATGTGGATTTCACTATTTGGCTTATTTTGAATTAATTTACTATATACTCTCCGAATATTAGTATGTTTAGCCAATTGTTTTGGTTTATGTTATATCTTGCTATGAAGGAAGTAGCCTCCTGAATATAATTGGAGTCAAGAAATTGGTACCAAAAGACTAATCCATTTCCTTTCATGTCTCCTATTTTTTCATATAGTAAGAGTCCAAACATTTGTTTGTAAAAGCTATAGGAAACATTAAAAATAAAAGGTATCTTGTCTTGTAATCTTTGTTCATTATTTCTTTAAAGTTCTTTACTATGTAGTCAATAAAGGGAGAGAAAGTTTCTTTTTTACTTGTATTATAGCAGAAGTTTTTTTATGACCAAATAAACTTTTTCTGCTTCAGAAAATATATCATTGCGCTTATTGTTTCCTCACTATTATCTACTAATATTGTTTTATGTAAGTTTTTCCAATTAGATTTGTACTTATAATTTAGCCATTGACTTATGACGTTGAGAATGACTCATTCTGCATATAGTCCTAAGTATGGAAAAAGCTATTCCGCCCTCTTCCCAATTCCTGTAATGCCATGCATAACTAATTCTTTTTTTTTTTTTTTTTTTGGAAACCATAGAAAATTAACTAATAAAGAGTTAAGTTGCTTCATTAGTTTTTTTGAAGGAGAAGCTATTATAGTTTGGAAGATATACAAAATGTTAGGTAATATAATCATTTTAACTAAGGATACATCTTTCTTCCATGGTAAAGAACATTTTATTCCATTTGTTTAAATGGTCCTTGACAGTATTTATTAACATTGTATAATTTATTTGTATAGTGTATTTCCAATTTGTTTATATATATATATATATATATATTATATATAATATAAATATTATATATATATATATATATATATATATATATATATATATATATATATAAATATTATATATATATATATATATATATATATATATATATATATATATATATCTATATACTTAAACATAGTATTCGCCCAGTTAAAATTATTTTATTTTTCAAGGATGGGTTTGTTTTTTTGTTCAGCAAAACAGTTTTAGTTTTGTTATGATTAAAATTTAAACCTGAAATCTTTTCAAAACTATGTAGAGGTTGTATAATGTGTTCAACTGAAGAGTGTATGTCCCCGATTGTTAATAAAATATCATCAGCAAAAAGATGAATTTTGGAATTATAATTTGCATTAATACTAAAACTACTTATCTTGTCATTTGTTGTTATGCAATTAGGTAAGGGTTCCACTGATATAGCAAATAATAAGGGAGATAGGGGACACCCTTGTTTGGTGCCTTTCATTATTTTAAGTGGACTTGATAGAAAAGCTCTAATTTTAATATATGATATAGAAGTGGTATATAATTTGCTTAACAGTTTTATAAAATCTGACGAAAGTTATATATTTCTAATACTTTAAATAAATATGACCAACTTATAGAATCAAAGGCTTTATCCAGATCCAAACTTCTGATTGTTAATTCCTTTTTCTTTTTGTTTGCATAGTCAATCAAGGTTAAAAGTCTAATGACATTATCTTGGACCTTCCTGCGTGAGATAAACCCTGTTTGATCATCTTTTATTATTTTTGGCAAGAAGTGATTTAATCTATCTGCCAAATTGATGTTAAAATCTTGTACTCCACATTCAAAGGAGAAATAGGGCGATAAGAAGCCACTAGATTAGGGTCTTTTCATTGTTTAAGATGAGAGAAATCATGGCATATTTCCATGAAGGAAAAGCACTGTCATTCTTTCTGAATTCTTCAAAAGCATCAATTAAGATCATTAGAGTTTCGTCTGGAAGTATCTTATATATTTCTTCTATTAGTCCATCAAGACCTGGAGCCTTATTATTTTTAATGTTTTGTATTATTTCCTTAAGCTGCTTTAATGATATTGGTTTAAATAGTCTAGTGTTTAGTTACTTTGTTAATTTTTTCTTTATGTTATCTTTCAAGAATTCGTCCTTTAGAGTGTTGTCAGTAGTAATTGAATTTGTGCTATTCACTGTTTCATAATGTGTTCTAAAGGCCTCCAGTATTTCTTTTAAATAAGTTCATGTTAAGATTTCTTCTTGGAGTTACCTATAATTTCTTTAATAAGATTGGCATTTGTCAAGCTTTTAGATTTAACTGCAAGCCTATGCATATTTTAGGGATTAGTTGAATAAGTTTGTAGTTTTAATCTCTCTAGGTTTATTGCTACTTTGTGATTCAAAATCTCTGTGTATGTCAGGTTTAGTTGTTTTATTTCAGAAATTTTAGCAAAATCTTTCACGTCTAAGTTCTTTTTTAATATATCAATTTTTGATTGTATTGTTATTAACTCCTTGTCCCATTCCTTCCTTTTGTTTAGATACCAACTTTTAGATTTACCATATAAATACAATTTTAATGTATCCCAGAATATATTTCTAGACACCTCATTATTAGCATTTATATCAGGAAATAATTTTATTTATTTTAACAGCCATTCTCTAACATCCTTTAGTTTAGTGATTTATAAAGGTAAACTCTGCCAGAAAACCACATCCCTGGGTGTTATGTGTACTTTAAAGAAAATAGCATTGTGGTCCGACAGTGGACATGAACTGATCATAACCTCCTGTGTCTTGGATATTAAGTCATTGGTAACAAATATCTTATCTATAGTTGTTTGTGTACCAAACCTATAAGAGTAATGTGTGTATTGAAGGGATTCTGACTCTCCTATTACATCAATATTCCTTGTATTAGAAGTGCTAATAAAATTGTTTAGTCTTTTGTCTGTGGCCGGCATTCTAAAATTGCCACTTTTAGTAGTGTCACTCTTAGAAAGGATACAATTCAAATCCCCTGCACATATAATGTCTCATTTAGCTTCGCTTGAGATTAAATCTAGATATTTATTTGCTGTTTCTGCTCATACCAGGTATCCAGTATACATTAACTAAAGTGATATACTTTCTATTTATTTCCAGTCTTACCATACTCAGCATACCATTTCTGTCTGAATATGAGCCAATAACTTTAGGTACGGGTAAGGATTTTTTCCACAGGATCATAGTGCCCCTTCCCATGGTCTGATAATGAGATTCAACAAGTATTGAGTATCCATTAAAAAACATTCTATTTACATCCTTTTCTGTTAAATGAGTTTCTTGGATGAAAGCAATGTTAATTGTGTTTGTTTTGAGATATTTACATAAACTTCCTCTCTTCATGCTATTGTTAAGGCCATTAGTATTAAGTGGAACACATTTATATACAGACATAATTGAAGACACGTTTTTGTGTTATGTATTCTGTTATGGACAAAAAGATAACTTTAAACATATCAAATACATATTCATAACTATATACAACTCCAAACATGGAATATGATATTCCTGGTTCAATGAGCAAGTCATTGAAGCCACCTTCTTCCATCCTACATTCGTTGGTCATTATCAGTCTAATGCTTCTGCCTTGGTTTTAATGAATAGCACAATATGCGTCAAAATATGACAACTCTCCTAATATGTGTAGGGCATGTAATCAACCCTTTAAGGTGTCATAAAACTGCATATTAATTACTTCAGTCAGATAACTATGTTCATAAATAGAGTGTCTAATAACAGTGACACAAGTCATACTGTTTTCAAATGATAAAAACTGTAAGTCTGCTAGTAGTAGAGCATTTGTTACTCATTGCTAAGAAGGAAATAAGCAAAGAAATTTATACTTGTATTATATTAGAGATTCTATCTTGTCTTAATAGCATACCTATATTAAACCATTTATATTTTGTAATTGATACTAAGACTTCACAATAGCAGCAATAAAGATAATAACCTCATAACATTAACTTAGCTAGTATTTGGCATATATTTCAAATGAATACAGTGAGAATTAGATATTTATCAATCTTTACATAGCAGCTTTTTCTGAACACAATATAACATTGTATAAAAATTGTGAATACTAAAAGGGAGATGTCACAAATAACTCTGAGCATTAACATGTCCTGCCATTCGCTAGAGTAAGGGATGATTCAAATATATATATATATATATATATATATATATATATATATATATATATATATATATATATTTGGACCTGCCTACGTTACTTCTAAATCTTTAGGAAAATGTGTAGCTTCTGTGGTCTAAATCAGTAAATTTGTACATTCCTTTAAGTCAGTGTATAGTTAGATAAAGCATTTAGTACATATATTTCTAAACATATAGGTGCCAGTATATCTTTTCCTTTTCACTTTTTACCCATTATAGTGCACACTTATAGTTCAAGAAAACAGCAATATTTCATTTTAATTCCATTAAACAGCTTTAAATTACCCCGGCAGTTCAATTATAGGCATTGTAAACAGCTATCTATACCTATCAAGTTAATTAAACATGTTATTTTCGTATTCAGAATGCTTTACTAAATAATCTTGTAAGCAAAAACACTTCCAGTACCTTTCACTGTTCAAATTTGAATGGGTTTGCATTTCTAAAGCTTGAATAAGCTCATACAGTCCGTTGAGAAGCCCAGTAACTGAAATGCAGAATTATTTCTGTCGAGCAGTGTCACACAGTGATGACGAAAGTTCAAAGGTCACACAGTTCTTTCCTATATGCTGTAAATCATCAAGATGGTTGCTGTGTGCAAGAAAATGGCTGTACTGCAGTCAAGACTCAAGTAAATGAAGCTTTTAAACATTCTAGCGGTAAAAAGTATCTCAAGGGTATTATTAGCAAGATTTGTGTATCTAAATAAGAAAAAAGGGAACTGAACATGCACAACCACCGTGCTGATGGTAAAAAGGAAGCTATTATGTTAATGGCACCTGCCACTGCTAGTTTAACAGTGCCTGCTATGTTGATAAGTACACTATAAAGTCACTGGTTTAAAACATATTGAATCAGTTGTAAACATAAAATATCAATTTCTCCACATTTTTACATATATTTTCAGTATAGTATAATAAAAACAAATCTATTTGCACTTTAAGAACTGCATTTTTACTGTTCCCCCACCCCCATTTTTTTAGGTAACCCACAGTGCACAACACTTTTAAATAAGAAGTATAAATTATTGCTTTCATCTCCCAACAGTAATTTTACTAAGTAGATATTGTGCCTCCAGGGTACTATATACTTTATTTTTTATACATTTTAATTTACATAAAGGCACAATGGATCTGTATAGAAGGTTGTCCATATAACATTAGCACTAAGTGTCTATATAAACTTCTAATCAAGTAATAAGCAACTAGATGCAGTTTAAACAGCCTAGTCATATAGATTTATATTTTATAATTACCAGTAAGAGGAGAAAAAAAAAATATATATATATATATATATATATATATATATATATATAAAAGAAGGTTTTTACCATTACCTGAAGGTTTGTTTGCTTGTTTTTACAACATTAAGATAAATTCTGTTAGATGAATAATATTACATGTGAAGATTAATAGATGTATTTCCCTTTTAGTTTTTTATTGGTTTTGTCAATTGAACATAGTTTACCATTGATAGCTTTTCTTTTCAGGCTTGGAAGTGAAATATCCATATCTTCTATTTTGCCCAACAGCTTGTTTTTCTTAACAAAATCTGTTGCTTCTTCAAGGTTGTTGAATCTTTTTTGCCCATCTGGGAGGGTAATCTTAATTCTTGCAGGAAATAAAATCAGTGCTTTTACATCAGCCTTTTTCCAATTTTTGATGAGAGGGCCACATTCTTTTCTTTTTGATATTGTAGTGGAAGTATAGTCATTATCAAATCTTATATTTTTCCCATCGAGTTGTATTGGATTTCTGGACCAAGCTGTTCTCACTACTAGGTTTTTGTCCTGTGTTGATAAAAACTTTACTATAATAGATCTCACTGTGGCTGGATTTTTGGAGAGAGAAATGTTAGATAGAGACCTGTGAGCCCTCTCTATCCCACATGAGAGGGACTCAGGAAGGTTCAACATTTTGGGCAGCCGTTGATTTAAAAACAGGACCATATTACTTCCTTCCATTTTTTCGGGTACCCCATATATTCTGATATTTTTCCTTCTTGGTCTGGACTCCAGATCTTCTACTTTCTCAAGTAATTGGCTGTTTTGTTTTAGAAGGAATTCTATCTGAGTGTCATTTTCCATCTGTCTCCCATCAATGTCATTTACAGTTTCTTATATGGCTGCTATTTGTTCATAACGTTTAGTAAGAAATTCTTTCAGGTCTTCTATTTGTTTCTTACTTTCCTTTTTCATGTCCTCCATAATTTTTTTTCTATATTGTCCATTTTCACAGAGAAGTCCTGTATGCTGGAGATTATTGTATGACGTTCTTTTTTCATGGAACTGTCTTGAGGAGAGGCTCTTGTATGACTCATGGTTTTATCCAGTTGTACTAAGCTGTAGAACTTCTGACAGGAAATTTCTTGGTAAAAGTTTCTGAAAACTCGGGTTTCTTCTTCGCAGGTAATCCACAATATCAAGAAGTATAACTTGTGAGAAAAAACTTCGAAGATTTTTAAGTTAGAACAGAAAAATCCTGTCAGAAGCAATATTTACAGGCAGAGCATCAGAAAAGTGCTGCTACCACTTAGGCATCTTAGCCACACCCTGTCAAAATGTAATCTTGATGGGATCTTTGCCATGAGATTTAGAAGTACCTGCCCGCATGTCCTCACAGATAACATGCAAAACATTTTGACTGAGGTTCTAGATGGAGTGACTTTGAAGGACTCATAGAATGTTGGCATTGAGGAGCCTCCATTTTGTGTTTTTTTTTCCTTTGGACAGTGGATCAAAATACCAGAGATACAGAAATGTAGCAGCATATGCAAAAATATGGCTGCATTAAATACAAGATAAAATGTTCACTATTCAATATAGCCCAAATTATACTATAGTAAGATATGGTAAGATACACAATGCTTAAGCCAATGAATGTTTCATAATATATTAAATATGAGAATTAGTTAAGTTTTGCATGATTTACATATAGTGGTTCACTACATTAAGAAAGTATAATGATACAATACATTAAGATACAGTAGTGATATTGGAAAGTGTGAATGGCAAGTATTTATACATATAGACAAATATCTGTATATCAATCTCTCTCTGTATAAATATATATATATATATATATAAAAAATATATTCATATATGTATATATGTGTGTGTGTGTGTGTGTGTGTGTGTGTGTGTGTGTGTGTGTGTATATATATATATATATATATATATATATATATATAGATATATATATATAAATATATATATATATATATATATATATATATATATATATATATATATATATATATACGCATATGCATGCATACTTCTGTAGAGAACAACTGCAAACAGGAAAAGGAAGAAGAAGGATGGATATGAATTATTATGCACAAACAGATCAGCAGTCATAGAAAGGCCTTATTTATTTAAAACGCAAACAGCAACAAACTTTTCACACTATGCTGCACATCTCGAGTAGTTAAAACAGCAACCATAAATCTCTCTGTCTCATGTGAAATGTAGCTGTTCAGTGTTTTACATGGATAAATTCATGCCTGGTAACATAGCTTAATTTAATGCAACAATTCATTTATAATCACAAAGCTCTTTGAAGTTTATAATGTCACTACCTCTTGACACCCTGTATTTAAAACCTCTAATTTAAAATATTTATTACTAAGTTCTTCACTCTTGTCTGCAGCATGTTTAGTTCATTTAATGCCATAAACATGGTCAGTTGCACATCCCTCAAATGTTTAACAGTTTTTCTAATGTGAAAAGAAGAAGATAGGTAGCATACAGCTAAATAAACAGCTTCCTGTGGTGTACAGTGTACAGAATGACCAAATGTTTAAACTTTCTCACTTATAGGATGAATACAACAGTCAGCAAAAAAGTACATTTTTGTTCTGATCACAATTTCTGCATGAATGTGTACCTAGTCTTTGATATTATTGGTCATAACATAATTGCCTTTTGACTTTTTTATATTTTGTAAATGTAAAGTTAGGTACATCACCAGCTATGCTTTTTATATCACTATTAGTGGTGAGAATGTCTCAGTTCTTTTTAATGAAATATCAAGTTTCTCTCAGACAGTTGGAATAAGTTAAGTATATTCCTAATTTGTTGTGGTGTAGAAAAAAAACAAATTGTACCTCTTAGGAAAGCAGTTCCATTTGGTTGAGTCTTTTAAAAGAACTGAAGGGCAGATATGAATTCAGGTAAGGATGTAACTGCTTTAATATTTAAGGGCATTGATTTAATGACTGTTGATACCAGGGTTGACAAAGCTCATGATAATTTTGTCTCTGTGTTTCCTGTACCTGAAATACAAATAAGTCAGAACTATGTAACTATATCCACATGAACCAGTCAAAGAAGATAAAACATGGGGGCCATGTGGGCAAAATTTCAAAGTATTAAAGTTGTGATCCAAAATATTTGATTTTATTTTTCTAGCCACTTAACATAGAAAGACAAAGAAATAAACATATGTAAAAACACATTAAAAAAACAAAGGTGTGCTATTTTATAGTTAATTCCAAAAATACATGCAGAACATCTCGTCTATGGGTAATGTAGAACAACTGACTTAATGTCAAATACTACAAGTGAGGTTTTGATACACTGTAAAGCAATAATGCTATGCTAAACTACTCTCTGTGGAAACGTAGAAGAATATCTAAACAAAATTAAATGTGTTTATTTTCAGAATTTAATGATGCTGCAAAATATAAAAGTGCATTTAATGTCTGTTGTAAGAGGAGTGCTTGTGAGGAGTTGCGAAGGACTCAAACTGGCTATATGATTCCACTTTGTGAGTGGGAGGGTGCTTCCCAGTGGTCTTGGTAATAACAGTGACAGTATGCCAAAGTAAGCTATAGGAATATGACATCATGCTATGCACCTATGGGGTTTATTGTCTGTCAGAATTCCTATATGCAACAACAGCCAAAAAGTCTGACAAGTATCCTGTCTGGAAATTTTAACATACAGCTGTTTTTTCTGTGAGTGGGGTTCCCCTCATACACAATACCGTTCCTTCTGTGTTGCTGCTACTTATTATAATTAACTCTGGGGTCACTGTACTTTGTGATTCAGAGAATTCCTCTTTTACAGTGACTGCCACATTTTGACCAAATCCACTCAAATTCTCAGTCAATTTGACAAACTCAGTTTTCAACCAGAATAAATTCAACTGAACACCCAACTCTCTGCACGCCACAGGTTAGGAAAGAAATGTGTTCCACATATGTTGTTTAATGGCCACTGGCAGTCAATAATAGGGGACATTAACAGGGTCACAGCTAAAGTGACATGCTGAAATTTATCACCTTAGGAAAAATGGCTTAATGCTAGTAGGGTATATCCTGTGAGGACACCAAATATGTTCTTTCTGGGGTTGTTATGGAGACTTGGATAAACTGTTAAACTGGGGATTTTTAGATGTTGAGAATATGTGAAGTGCTGATTTACATGAAAAGCAACAAGAGTCATGAAGTAAGCTATCAGTTGATGTATTTTTTGCAAAGCCATTATCAAAGCTGAGTCCAAGGATAAATGCAGGACAGCTGGTCAGAACATCACAAATAGAAATCTGTGTACACCAAGGTCATGATTCAGGTAATATGGCAATTACCTTTTAAACCACAATATATTTTGTCAGTAAACTCTCTACTGCCTGTCTGTAAAACTAAGGAGAGTGGTATTGTTTCAAAGGGAAAAAGTAAAGTATCCCTGTCAACAAATGTTTGAAACCGATCTCCCCTAGCAAGAAGGCCACAGCTGAAGTCAGTAAAAACATGCCTCTTCCTGCCTGCAAAACTAAGTAGTATATTTTAAGCTGCTCATCAGTTCTGGTGGGACAAATGCTAAAAGCCCCTCCTATGCCCTTGCACTACCTACAAAATAGTGTACTCCATACTAATAAAGATGTCATACATCCTTTGCCCTGTATTGTTTTATTGTCCCATTTTCTACAAGCATAATACAAAATACACCAACAATAAGTAATTGAAGCTGTGAGTTTCTGTGATAGCTCTGCACTTATTTTTCAACTCTTACTACAGTTTAAATTCCCTTGGTTTGCACTGTAGTGTGAGTTGAAAAGCAACTTTGCCATTTCTAGCCGTTTATTGCTGTAGAACTTTGAAGTGTACTATTTCACGGTTAGTCAGTTGGCTGCTTTCAGTATTTTTAACTTTACTGTATTGGTGCGAGTTGTCCACATTTGCACATCACTGTGCAGTGCTGCTCATTGGTCAGCCACATTTAACAGTGTACTGTATAGATGCAAGCACTTAGAATCTTATCTTTGTCTGTGTAATAGTAGTTACACAAAGAGCCCCTGGTTTATCTAAAGGTGGGGCATTGCTCATGTGTAGACTTTGATTGTCTGTTTTAAACTTGACTTAGACTGTTTATTTTACACAGACAACACTTCGATAAATCAATTTCTAATGTTTTAGGTGCTACTCCCCTTTCAGCCCATATTGAAAAGCAACTGGAATCATGGATTTGCACTTTCCAACCATTTCTGTAGCCAGCCTGATTGAAATGGGCATCCTGAAACAATGTCTCATGTTTACTGACAGCCTCCTACTAATTAAACAAACTGACCCAGTGTGTGAGAGATGTTGTTATATAATGTTAATGGAGGCAAAACACTTACAAATAGCCACTGCAAATAAGCAGGTGGTCAGTAACACAAAGACCTCTCAACTGTCCCTATTTAGCAGGGAGACCCTGATGTTTCTTAAAGTTTTTTTCCACTTCTCCTGAAATTGGAAATCATTTTGAGAATCTGTAAGATAATAGTGCCAACATTTAAAATGTATCTCTAATTTGGGGCCTTTTTCTTAGTTATTCTGTATTTTGTTCAAAATTCTGTTGGAAAAAGTTGAAAGTCACTAACACACAATACTACACATATATCCAATCATACACAGCTCAGACAAAATACATATTTCTACATATGCCGATGCTCTTAAAAGTAACCTGCCTAAACAACAAAGGCCTCCTAAATGTAATGTAAGAAACAAGTACCCAAAACAATGTCACAAGCATGAAATGCAGGCAGTGCCAACCATGAAACATACATCCAACAGTCACATTGTCTCAATAAGAAAGCTCATAAGGCAAACTTCCACACAATCCAATATACTAGTTGTAGGTGCCTCCATAGTGAGACACATTAATGTGCCATTAACTAGGCTTTACAAGGATAGTGTCATGGTCAGTTGCATATCAGGTGCCAGGATTCACCACACCACTCAAACATTCATGTCTTTATACCACAAGCACACATCTGACACAGTCACTGTACACGTGGATATAAATGACCAACCGTACCTCCCTTGGCTATATTAAGAGAGACATGATGGAGCTCTATGAATACATGCCTGAGTAGGTATGAACATAGTCTTGAACTGTATTTTATCATCTCCAAGAATGATGCTACACTAGGAACAAAACCTGATTAATTTCTACAATTGTCTTAGCTTCATGTGCCATTCAAATGAGTACAATATATATTAGCCTGTGATGAGATAGAAGACAGTACTAAGTGCTTTGCCAGGGATGGTCTTGACCTTCCCCCTCCCCAAGGCTTATGTATATTGATTAAAAGCTTGTCCACATCTTAGTTATTTTTTAGCCAATGTCAGTTTTCTAAAACTTCCAATGTAACTAAATAGAATTTAGATAACATTACGGTACTATTGCTTAATTCTATGAGCCTTTACAAAAAACACCCTTCAAGCACTACTTACCATGGAAAACATTAATATATGCATTGCCATGGGCACCGAGCTTAAAACTAGTGAAAGCCCTCCAGCAGTGCAGGGCTTCAGTGCCTTTCACTCGTATAGTCCCACCACATTAGACAAAGGCAGTAAAGGTAGAGAAGTCTCTATATTCTAAGAAAGCTATTTCACCTCTGAACTCTTTAGAGAAGATAACATGGGAATTCCTCCATGCCCAACTTACTATCAACAAAAGCTCCTTATCATATCATAACTAACTGATGGACCGTCTATATTCCCCCTCTTGGCCCATATCTCCTACCTAACCAGTATGGACACCCAATGTATTAAGTCAGGCACCATTCTCCTAAGAGACTTCAACTATTTCTCATAAACTGGGTGTCTTATACATCCTTAAAACATATATATGACAAGAGATTTCTGGGCCTCATCAAGACAAATTCTCTAGACCAGGTATTTCCACCCCAAATAGGGGTGGTAAAGTCCTAAACATCGGTCTGTCACAACATACAGCATGTCTTCTCCCCACCAACTGCAAGTTCCTGCTTAATCAGATCAGACCATGAGTCAGTCACTCTCCTTAAGACTGAAGCCTAAAGCATCCTCCATTACCTTAGTGTTCAAAGACTATGCAAAGGCTAATCTACTAAGACTGCATAATTGTCTGGCTAAATTCAAAAGCCCCTTCCACCTTGACAATCCCATTGCTTTTGCTGAATTCTATACTGCCAAACTCTATGCACAAGTAAATAGCTATATAGACTCATGCATCCCCCTCAGAAACAAATACAACATCAAATTCAAAACTCTTTCTAAACTAAAAAAGGAACCTGGTCAAATAAACCAAAGACAGATATTAGGTAAAAATAGCCACATTAACTGTATTAGAAATTTCAGAAACAATGCCCAGCAGTGTGATAAGCTAATAGTAAATTATATCACATACTCAGGCACAGAGGTCATAATACATTAACTAACAGACAAATTCAACTCCAACTTCACCTCCTCTTCCCAATAATATTTAAAGAACAAATATCAAAACCTACACCCACTAAATCCCCCAAGAACAAGTTCTTAAGGCACTATCGAAGACCAAGAACACTACATCTATGGGGCCAGATTACATACCAGGCTGTTCACTATTTAGCCTGAAACATGGTTTATGGGACCTCTTATAGAGGTTATTAAATATTAGCCTTAAAGAGGTTTTGGGCCAAATGAGACAACAACAGTCATTCCCTTGCAAAAAGATGGGGTTTTGATGGAGTTGAGTAATTACAGACACATAAACCTGATCAATCTTATCTGTAAGGCTGTAGAAAGGATCATTATACAGCAAATAAATGGAGATATAGGCAACCTACAGAATCTCCTCCCAAACCAGTTCAGATTCATGTGCAGGTCCTGCCTACTTAATCTGGACAACTTCTTCAAAAAAGTTACTGAATAAATGGATGAGGGCAAATCAGTGCACAATGCATATCTAAACCTCAAAAAGGTGTTCAACACCATCTCACACTCAGGTATCATAGATAAACGCTCTCAGCCAAGTTTCTTGGCCCAGATGCTGTACCTAAATTCTGGCAAAAAGTACTAACATCTTTACAAAAAGATTTAGCCAAAAGTAAGAACTATATGCACACCCCAAACAGACATCAGCCTGGTTAACAACAGGAAAAACAATACTCCTACTTAAGCGCAAGCCTGCAAGCTATCCTAAAAACTATAGACCAATTTCTTGCCTTCCAACAACATAAACTATACACTGGAATTGATGCTGACAGAGTTTATAGTCATTTAGAAGAAAACTCAATCATGGGAATATAACAAAAGGGATACAAAAAGAAAGTCATATGGAAGAAAGGATCATTTGTTGTTAAATAAAGTCATAATGGAGAACTATAAAAAGGGGAAGAATCTAAGTATGGCACGGATAGATGACAAAAAAAGCATTTGACAGTATCCCACATTTGTGGATAAAAGAGTGATTACAAATGTATAAGATACACCCTACACTGATTTATTACATTATAACAACCATGAAACAGTGGCAAACCACTTTGCAGTTAAGCCACGATAAAGGACAAATTATTATTCCAGCGATAAAAATTCAAGAGGGGATATTCCAGGGTGGATCTCTGTTCCTGCTGCTCTTTTGTCTTACCCTTAATCCATTAAGTTGTCTACTTAACAGATTAGGTCATAGCTACAATATGACTCAAAGAAAACAACAAAGCATAAAGACATATCTTCTTTTTCTAGATGATTTAAAATTGTATACTTAATCAGATGAGGAACTGAAACCACAACTGTAAGTAGTCAAACATTTTTCAAGTAATATAAGAATGTCATTTGGTCTTGATAAATCCACAAAAGCAACCTTTAAAGCAGGACAGCCACAACACCAAGAAAACATCAGCTTGTGACAGAAATATGATATATAAGAACTTGATCAAGAGGGAGTGTTTAAATATTTGGGAATTGATGAAGGATCAACAATAAAACATGAACAAATTGAATAAAACTTAGTAAGGAATATTTTAGAAGACTAAAATTAATACTGAAAACAGTGTTGACATCTAGGAACAAAGTCCAAGCTATAAACCACTTTGTTCTTCCTGTCCTAACTTACAGCTCTGGAATGATTGAGTGGCCCCAAAAGGTATTGGATCAAGTTGGAAAGGAAAATAAGAAGGTTGCTTCATGTTCATCCAATGATTTATAAAAATCCATGTATACTGAGACTATATATTGCCCATTCTGAAGGCAGTATAGGCCTCCTCAAAATTGATTACATGCATAGATCTGCAATCATGGGACTACATAGATATCTGTTGAACTCACAAAACCCAAATATAATGAAAGTTTTGAAACCTGAGGAAAATAA
>NC_056744.1:230194869-230222369 GCF_019279795.1 Protopterus annectens
TCAATGTATTGTGTTTTCGATGTAATAACAGAGACCTATATATATATATATATATATATATATATATATATATATATATATATATATATATATACATACACATTCCTAAAAATGTTTTCACTATTATTCTTTACGTGACCACCCTCTTTTTTTTATAACCATAGTCTAATATTTCATAATATATCCGCCAATGTCTATTTTCAATTAAACATAATTTTAATCAGTCTTTGATTCCAAATAGTACAGTTTACATAAAATAGATTTTAATCTACTCTTTTTACTTATTCTTTTTTTCTTGCATTTATAATATCCATGCATAATCATATTCATATCTAAATTATCTATATCTTCCAAAAAATTTTTTTCAACCAATTTTTTCTAACTCTTTCACATTTTCAGGAAAACATTCTCTGTTGTTTCTTCCTCCCCACAAAACAAACGTATTCTTACTGCTTTCTTTTTATGTGGCATATTTTCTTTTACTGGTAATTATTTATTACAAATCTCCATAAAAAATCATGTCATTCTACTATCTTTGTACACTACTTTTTTTTCTATTTAAATAGCATTAATCGCTTTTTTTGTTAAATTGTCCCATGGACTTTCAAAATAATATTGTTTCATCACATTATTATACCACATCTTTCTATCTTTCTTTATATCATCAATTTTTAATTTCCATATTAATTTTTTTGTGATAAATTTTAATTTAATTTGTACTCTGTTTTTCTTCTTATCATATTCCAGAATTGTTTATACTTATATTTAAATGATTGTATTATTAGAGCCTCTTTATCTTCCTTTATCCATTTTTAACACCCCATATAGGTTTAATGAAGCAGATTACACCACTGGAATAATTAAACCCGATTCCTTCATCTTCATTTATATACAATGCTCATCTTTTTAGCAGGTTTTTGAACCCAATATAATCAAAAACACTAATTAGATAATTTTTTTGGGATTGTTTAAATGTCAGAAATATGTGCTATGTTCCATATTAATATCAAATTAACAACATGAATCTTTTTTATAAAGGATAATTCATATGTTACCCACATACAACACATTTATTTAATTTCAATTCATCAATTGCATCATTTTTAAAAGGGGTTATTCCTAGCAAAAAACTTCATTCATAGAAAAAAATAAACTCCCACAATTTTTACTACATCACCTACCCCTTTACTTATATCCTTATTCAGAATCATTCCCATTTCCTTTATACACCCAAACAAATCAACGCTTCTTTCATCCATATTTTATGTTTTGCTAGTATGACTATATCATCTGCATATGCTAAAAGCACTTGAATAATTGCCTCTTTTTATATCATATATCAAGCCTCTTTCATCTTATAAGCTACCCCAGCTACTATCATATTCATTACTAAAGCAAACAATATTCTACTTATGGGGCATCCTTGCCTTAAACCACATTTCACATATGTTTCTTTACCCAACCATGCATTTACTAGCACTCTCATTCTATTATTTTAATATTCTGACATACATAGTCTTCTAATTTTATTACCTATCCCATACTTCTCCATAACTTCACACAAAGCATCATCTGCTACTGTAGCAAATGTTTACTAATATCACCTACCATAAGTTTTACATCCTCCCTTTCATTTACGTTATTCAGATTTTTTATAATTAATAATACTTCTTGACATCCTTTCAATTTTGTACCACATACACTTTCTTCTATTATATCACTAATTTTTGCTTTCTATTTTGTTGTGCATTATTTTCATAAAAAAATTATGGCCTGTATTATTTAATCTAATAAATCTCAATTTTTATTTCATTTTTTCAAAATTTTCCAGATACATTTTACTATCCCATTACATAACTCTTCATAAACAAAGCCCTCCTCCAACCATTGTTTCTATAAAAATACATTTTCTGCTATTCTAATAATTTCTTATATATTCTATACCCTATACCATCTGGACCTGATACTGAGTCATCATTTACTTTCCTAAGTATTTCTTTCATCTTTTAAACAACAATTTAATTTCCAAATTTTTCTTTAATTTGTCTCAAAAATTGTTTTACTTTCCATTTACTTTTATTTTCTTCATTTTTATTTTCATACATATTTCCATATGCTGTACGAGAATATTCATAATTTGTTCATGTTCTTTTTATTTCATCTTTTACATCTTTCTTTTCTCTCATTATAGTAACATCTTCTTTTAATATTTTACCTAAATATGTACATACCTCCCTCCTTCCTTCTTCCTTGTAAAAAATGTCTCTTTTTAAATAGTAAAGTCTCAATTTTCTTTTGATTTTTACATTGTTATTTCCACTATCATAATATTAGTAAAATGCACTAAAAGCCACAATACATGGGACTGCAAATTAGAAAATATTTAATGATTAAGTGCTTTCATCTACTCAAGGTAGACTTCATCAGAATAAAATACAATACAAAATACACCCTTTTATACTATCCATAGTTAAATACTTGCACCCTTAAATAATTGAATTACTTAAAGAAAACTAAGCATTTCTTAATATAAAAATAACAATCCTGAACATATTTAAGCACACATAAAATACCATAACTACTACTAAAAATCATTATTTAAAACCATCAAAATAAATTTCAATAATTCTTAGCCTTAAACTTGAGGATAGGTAAAATGGAAATAAAATCATTTAACCCAGGTACTCTAGTGGCATTTAATTTTAATGGCCATTTCATTTCTTTCTCATCTAATAATAATATTTCATCACCCCCTCTGAGATTTGAGATTTCTGGAGTATTTCTCCCCGGGCCTCCGCTGAAAACAGGATCTGTGGAACCTAGTCGGACTTTCCCGGTCAACAAATGTTAAATAAATAAAAAAATAAAAAATTTATATTCACTTGATCAATTATAGCAAAGCAAAAAACAGTGCAGCTGAGGCTTTGTAATAAGTGCTTACTTAAAGCATTTTTTACGCATTTTTTGAGATGTTATACAAATGTTCATAAATACAGCACCTAACACACCTATCGGTCTTATAGATATAAAATGCCGGATGCTTACGGCATTTGGCCAGGTAAACCACCCTCTTGGTCAAACAATTCCCTTTTCTAAAAAATACCTTACTCTTTATAACATTCTCAAGTATTAAGTGGTCCACCTCCAAAATATATGAACATTGGTTATACGCCCTACATTTTCTTGTCATACTCTTCTCATTTCTGTTAAATAACCTACCCCCTCCTTGTCCTTCAAATCTCTTCTTAAAATTAAAACCCACCTTTTGTGCAAACATTGGTTTTGGGCCCAATAAACTGTGCAATTCAGGACTAACTCTAAAATGTTCCAAGTAGTGTAAATATATCTTTAACCCTATTAATATATTCACCATATTTCTAAATTAGTGCTCTCTCAAAATTCCCGTTGTCCTGTCTATTGTTCAATTTAACTAATTCATTACCCAACAATGGTTTGTCTTGTTGACCCCATCTAGAGTTAGTCCTGAATTGCACAATTTATTGGGCCCAAAACCAACGTTTGTACAAAAGGTGGGTTTTAATTTTAGGGAGGACATGCAGACTCCACACAGAAGGCCCACCAGATGAGATTTGAACCCAAGAACCTCTTGCTGCGAGGTCACAACACTACCGCTGCACCACTGCATTGTCCAATTAAGCCAGTTGTTTTCCAAAACACTTTGCAAAAAGGTCTGGAAAACAGCAGCATTTGCTTTCCTCTAGGCAGGAATGTTCCTTTATGTTTCCTCCCTTTCTATGATATCCAAAGCCCTTCTAAAGTTTAAGAATACTTACAAAAGATAGTCTGGTGATTCCCTTTTCATCCAGGCAATAAAGCTGCCTCACAGACTGGACTTGCCCACATAAGACAAGAGATAGCTCATCTACCTAAACATTCAAAAACCACATCTAACTATATGGATGAAAGGTATTTGATCCCATTTAGGTATGCTTTTTTGTTAGAGGACATGGAACGTGTGTCAATGTATGAAAGAAAATATGCTACTAAAATTCATACTTAACCAAATGGGAAATATTTTCTTGCTGGTGTCATAGAGAAGAGAGCCCGGCCCAAGCAGGGACTGTTCTGGGTCTTCAGTACCTTGTGAATTGCTTAGTTTTGGTCTCGCATTCACCTTTATCAAGGTAAAGCTTTTGGCTATTTGTTAGCCATTGGATCTCTCTTTTGCTCCTTAAACAATTTTTGAAAAGGGTATTGCATATTGGACCACTTAGAAAAAAAACTTTAGATGCCCATGGACAATTAAGATTTTATTCAGATAATACTAAATATTTTATAAAAAATCTAGCCACCTGTTGTTTTCTGATTTGGTAAAAAAAAAAGGACAGCCAGTATCTAAACAAATCATTTCTAGATGGCTGTCACAAGCTATTCACTCTTATTACTTAAACCATGGCAAAGGTAATCCTCAGAGTGTCAAGGCTCAGTTCATAGGCTTTTTAAAGTGGTGGACTCTAGATGTACTCTAGAGATAGCTGCTTGGTCCTCAACTTTATAAGCATGACTAAGTTTTCAGACCAGGATTGGCTAGAGCTATTCTTCAGGGGCTTCTAGACTTCAGCCATTCTGCATCTACCCTTTCTTTCTGAGCTTTAGAAATCCTAATATGTAGTTAGGACTCCTCCAACAGTAATGTAATAAAGAACATAGTTACTTATTCCCATTATTTGCACCCAGTCTCCTAATTTCTCCTTGAATACCTTCCCCAGCACAGATTAATTCACTATTCTAAAGGTATACACTATCAGTGCTTTTTTTTTTTTTTTTTTTAATTCATAAAATGTTTCCCTGTGTTAAACTACATGGTGGCATGAGCATTTTTAGAGAACAGAAACATATAGGACACCTCCTGCAGTGGTTAGGACAAAACAGCCATATAAAAGCCAGGATACAACTGCAACTAGCATAGATATTCTCTGTGTTTCAGTTCTCATGAATTAACTCAGCATTTACTGCAGAACATGTGCTTGATTTTAATTTTGGCTGTTCTGTGTTGTATTTATCTCCAGCCAAATAGGTAACCAATCAAAATGTCTGTACCCGCTAGAGCAAGTCCCGACTTACATATACCATGTCTGAGATGCAGTTTCTTGGAATATTCCCTTTTCTCTGAGGTACGGTGACCTCAGAGTTGGTGTATGTAAGTTGAAGGGGAGCAAGAGGGCTTACATCCACTGCACAAAGAAGTTTAAAGGAGAAGAGCAATTTTTGAAACTCGCTCTTGTCCTGTATTTTTGGTATTTTTTTCAGCTTGTTAGCAGTCGGCATTTTGAGTGTCGACATTTCAATAGGGAGTCTAATGGATATCCTGCATAATTATGAAACCAAGTTACTTAACATAGCCCACTATTTTTCAACAATTCCATGCTATTCTGTAATTGACTGAATTTACAGGTGTATGAAAGAAAGTCTCATTTCCAAATAATACTGCTTTTGATATTGTAGTGCATAGCCATGTTTGGAGTGAGCAAAATGCATACCACAGTAAAGATGGATCATTAGCCTATTGAATAAAATGATTTTAATATTGTTTTGCTACACATGATTAACAAAAATACAGAACAGAAGGTGGATTAGTATAGAGCCCTTGAAGACTCCTATGATTATTGGCTTTTCTTTTGAGATTTGGTTACTTCATGATACATTGGCTATCCGCTGTAACTAGTCAATGAAACACTACAGAGACGTGTTGATCAGTCCTCTCCTTAGCATGGGTTGAACAGGGACTGATGGAACATGCAAAAAGTTGAAATATCTAGAAACAATATCTTGTATAGCTAACTCTGTAATGCTGGCTTATATTTTAGAAGATGCACAGATGTGTACATTGTCAGCACCTTGACCTAATGTCAGACAATGTAAAGTATGACAAACATGACTGCAAACTGGATGTAGTATCTAAACATCTGATGATGAATATTAAACTTTTTTTTATTAGCCAGGAAGCTAAGCAGTGAGATTGGTCTGATGTCTGATATCTTACTTGGGTGTCTCTCCCTCTTTATAGACTGAGACCATAAAGTTCATTTTCCAAAGTGCTGGGTCTATCCAGTTAATGGATAAATAAATATATTAAATTTCTAGAGTAATAAATAAATATATTAAATTTCTGGAGTATGAGCACTTTACCGTTGCTGAGAATTCATTTTATGGACCACAAGTAAAGCCTTGCAAAAAAGATTTACTGAGACCTGAGAAGCTGATAGCTTAAGATGGCCGTCTGTTTTTCCTTTGGAGTAATATCTTACATATATGTTTTCCATGATTGTAAGGCTACTGAAATGAGGAATGTGGGAGAATGTGTTAAGAAAGTTTGGAAAAGGTGAAGCTAGAGGTATTATGTTTGGCACCAAAATGGGAAAAAAAATCTTCCTTGCCCTGCTATACTTCACAATTCCTAAAACTAGTCTCCTTTTCAGTGCCTCTGATCTTAAAAAGGTTATTAATTTTTGAGAGTCATTCACAATCAACACAACTGTGTTGGGCTAGATATTTCTTGTCTGACTGAGGACAATGTTCAATATAGGTATAATGTTTTCAGAAGCAGCACATAAGAAGAAATCTGTTAACTAACAATAAACAGGCTCCATCTCAGAAAATGCTTAGCTATTATAAAAACTGCTAAGGAATGTGTGGGAGCTCAAATGGGCTCTTTTTACCCTATACCTTTGTAGTGACTGGGGTCATGATCTGCTGATTCCAAGCCCCGCAGCTGTAAAACTGCAGAGCATCTTTTTGCTTGATATTTTTCATTGTCTATTTTGTAGGGTCATGGCAGTACATATTGAAATATGCATACTATGTGAACAGTCATATTCTAGTGCATCGCAAGTTAAATAATTTTCAGTAGGAACATTCTGCAGTGTCTTACCAGATAGTATTGTTTTGGCATGATCGCTGCATTTGTTGCAGTTATTTTTAGTTATTGTTAAAGCAATTTACACAAATGCTTCTTAACTACAGACAGGAAAAGACTTAAAAGAAAGAATGCATAATATGTTAGCCAAGAGCATAGTGAATATACTGAGGAAACATCTAAGATCAAGATGACAGAGGCTTACTTCCTAGGATTACTTTGTCTTTCTACTCCTATATTTCTCAGACTTTACTGGTCTTTATTAAAAATACTGATTGTTGAGCTGGTGAGGAGTTTAGCAATCCAGGAAGAGCTCAGTAGACAGACAATCTGTGTTTAGTTTGGTCATTTGATGTGGTTAAGGAATCTTGTCAGTATATCCCTTGGGCACCTTACACAGGAAGTGTACCAGGCAAAGCCCAATAGGAAGAGGCCCTTAAGCTAACTCGGAGCATGTTGGAGAGATTGTCTCTCAGTTTATTTGGAAAGACCTAAGGATTCCACAGTATGAGCTACTGTTGGTTAGGTAAGTCTGGTCTACCCTAACCAGCGTCATACCACTGAGACCCTAACCAGTACCATCAATTTAGAAAATTCTGAATATAATATTTTTATGTTATTTTAATCGCAAGCATTGTTTGTGTTATATATGTTACGAGAAATCTCATCCTCATTCTTTCAAAGTCAGAGACAAAGTCTAACATGAACAGGGACATCAAACCCAAGTAAGTGACCTTTTCTAAATATTGATATCAATAACTTGGAATGTTAGCAGAATAAAACGAATGTGAACTAACATGCATTTTATGTCTGTTGCTATACTGTTTTTCATTTTTTATTGTAATCTACCAACTTTTCAATAAAATCACCAATTGTATGAAGAACAGTGTGACAATGTGAGGTATTGCCAGCTATGCCAGGAAAAGTAGGGTAGAGGATGTGTAACATGCCAGCATAGCTAGCTAGCTGGAGTTTAGTAAAGAATTAAATGTCATTTGTATATCAAACTGATTTATACAGATGCTTGTGCTTGAAAAATGTATTTGTAAAGCTGCTTGTGTTAGAAATGTACCAACAGTGTGCTCTACTGGATAGAAAAAGAAATATACATGTATTATTGTATCTTTTTAAATATGTATGTTTTAACGGAGGGTACTGGAAGAGAAGATCAATCCATCTGACGGTGAGAAATAGTAAGAACTTAAATTACTGGGCCTAGGCCATAAAGATGTTATCTCACAGTTTTGAATTAAGTCAGAGACACAATCTATGTAAGAAGCATGGTTTGGTAGTCTCTGTAGGAGGAACAGAAGTTTGTAA
Source organism: Protopterus annectens (assembly GCF_019279795.1). NCBI lineage: Eukaryota > Metazoa > Chordata > Ceratodontiformes > Protopteridae > Protopterus > Protopterus annectens. The sequence continues at coordinate 230,203,067 of NC_056744.1, forward strand.
ATGTTTTACGACTTCCAGAAACTGCACCAGATCTGAAAAATGTTCTTGGGTGTGCATTATTGGCATGTGGATGCTAAATCCTGGCAATTTCTAGACATGGGGTGTTGCAACCAGAAGTCAGATGACCAGATGTATATGGTGTCATTCTGTACAGTAATAATGTTTTAATATTAGCTGAGACAGAAGTCTTAGGCAGTCTGTTTCTTGGAACCTTACATAGAAGGATCCCTCACCTACTTTATCTTGCCTTGATCTATTAAGTAAGTAGAAACAGTAATTCTCTAGGTCAGTCAGGAAAATACAGTGAGAATAGTTAAGTATTGTTTTGTCTGTAACTCTGTGAATCTTTCCAGTTGTGTTATTTTTAATATTTCATGTGATTTAAACTCTGGTGTTTACTGTAAATAGATATTTTGTATTTTCATGTTCTTTTATTACTTATTATTAAATATATTTAAACTTTTCATTTTGGCTGGTCCTTTACAGAATATTATAAACTTTGAGAGTACTTATATCTATTGGTGACACTGTGGTTACTCCTTAAGCCTGGTTGTCTGGTCAACTTTGCCATTTGTATTAATATTAGTTTAACTCGGTATAACTGGGTAACCTTGCAAGAGCCTTAGGTATTTGGCTTTGTAATGTCTGGTGGCAGTAATAACTACCTTATAGTCTGGGCAGAAGGGGGCACAGTGGGTAAATATGCACCAGCCGTTCCCAGGTGTGTGTGTGTGTGTGTGTGTGTGTGTGTGTGTGTGTGTGTGTGTGTGTGTGTGTGTGTGTGTGTGTGTGTGTGTGTGTGTGTGTGTGTGTGTGTGTGTGTGTGTGTGTGTGTGTGTGTGTGTGTGTGTGTGTGTGAGTCTTTGAAAATTAAATTTCACTGTGTGTGTATCAGCTACTTGGAGTAGGGGCACTTAGCACTTTCACAGAGAGGGTGTTGGAGGGCTTGGCTTGGACACAGCTAAGGGCTTAACCCAGTAGCTGTGCTAGTGTGGAGCCTTACTGGGGCCCTGGAGGGTGACAGATATAAAGAAATCCAGACCACGGGCTGATTGTGTTCCCTGTGAGTTCTTAAGGGAAATTGTGCTTGATGCAGAGTGCTCTGCATCTGGAAATACTGAGTGTATCCATTTGTATTCCAAGTGAACATCCCTCTCCAATGTCAGTGGTGAGGATTCAGGCTCGTTAATTACTGGCCCAGAGTGGGGATGTCACAGACAGATCAAAATTTTGAGTCAAAATCAGAGAATATTGAGAGGTTGCATTCACTACGCTGTTCATATCTGGCATTTGGATTTGTAGCTTTTGTGAACTTGTTGACTAACTGGCATACCTAAGCTTTTCTGCTGTTAAACTGTCCGAAATTGTAGACTTCATTTGTTGTGTTGCACTGTAATATTTACAGAGAATGTGCTTCATAGTCCATGTTTTACATCAAAACAGATACTGTCATTATTCTTTGTAAATTCTGCTCATTGTGTTTAGACATTTCTGGACTGTCACAGCCATCATTTTGCTGACATCATTACCAGTTAAATTCCATTTTCTAAACTCGATGTGCATTTTTTTCTGTGCATTATAGTGCACTCATTTTATGTTTCACTTGAACACAAATCTTGATTTTTTTAACTGTTACCTACCTTTATCACTGTAGTCTGATCTTTGAGTTGGATTATTCTGATTTCAATTGTGTATAACAATCTCTGTTTAAAGCCATGGCAATATTGTGGAAGTGGTGTCTCCTGTGTGTGTTTTTTTTATTCTCCTGTCTCCTGTTATGTCCTCCCTGCATTTGTGTGGGTTTCCTCTGGATGCTCCATTTTCTTCCCATGTTTCAAAGACATGCGTCTGGAGTGTTTCTCCCTGGGCCTCTGCTGAAAACTGGCTTTGTTCCAAGTCGGACCTTCGCGGTTAACAAATGATAAATAAATATTAATTGCCTATTAAACAGGAGGCAAACAGATCTACTTGGGTAATTTACCCCAAGTGCACAATTTCTTTGAATACTTCTAGCTGTAGCTTCCTCCTGTGAGGTTGTATCCTGGATCTGCTCAAGCATCCAGTTACTGTGTTCTGCTCTGACAGAATGTATGCTACATGTAGAGTTCAATTGCAATGAATTGCCAAATCCCAAGCAGTTATAGTTAGTCTACAAAGAGGCTCATCTTCCTTTGTTTGTTTATATACCATATCACGGTGGTGTTCTCTATCTTCACTAACAGTGGCTCAGGTGTTCACAGTTGATTTAGACCTTTGATAGCTTTTAATTATGGTCATCATTTTTTATATCTATTTGGTGCACCTGGAATAGAGCTCCCACACTTGCTAGACACTGACATCATGAGACACAGCTCCCCCCCCATGCACCATGTCAGTTATCTGTGGTGACTGAGAAAGAGTGGGGGTGAAACAAGAAGACCTGGATTTTCTAGGACTTGATTGACCCACCAACTGAGCACTTTCTAGATGAATTTGAGGATTCGAATTGGAATGGTTAGATGATAGAGGCACGGTGCCAGATGGATTTCAGAAACTACTGAAATTTTCTCAGGTGGAATCTGGAAGAAGGATGCCATAAAACCCAGAATTCTAAGAAATGTTCCTACTGTCAATGTATTTTAATGACACTGATTTAAGAATGAGTAGTGGTAAGTGGAGAAATGCCATAAAATGTGAGTTGAAAAGGCTGTAATGAGACAGTCTTCCAAATGTGAATGTCTGCAGAAGGCTATGACTAAGAAAAGGCACTTAGTGAATACTCTTGGGATGGTGGAAAATATATTAACTGAAAGTGTAGTTCAAAGGCAAAGATTATTTGCTTTTGTTAACTGAACTGTGTAGTTAGGCAAATTCCCTATAGGGGCTCACATTCCATCTGTGTCTTTTATAGGTCCTGTCAAATTTGTCTATCTCTCAAACCACAAACTATGAGGAGTAGGTTAAATTCCCTATTTCCTATCTCTTTCATCTGCACCTCCTCACTTTCTATGTCTTAAAAAACTTCTTGTCATGTTTTTCAGTTATTATTCCTCTTTCATCCTCCTCCTATATAATTACAACTAGAATAATATATCATGTATATCTTTTAATCATATATTTCATACACAGATTTTTTATTTTAACATCCATGTTTTATTGTATTTCTTTCTCATGATTCTCCCCTTCCTACTTAGATATCTATTTCCATACTTTCTTCAGGTATACATTTTATCTGTATTCATATAATTTTATACTACTGTTTTTAATTTGTACTCCTTACTATATTTGTCTGATTTTTTTTATCTATGTTAACATGTACACCTTGTGAAGTTTTTCACCTTTGACTGCCTCTGAAAAGGGGCTTTGTCCTGTTAGACTATCATGATAACCTAAGGCAAATAAAATAAAACAAGAACTCAAGACTAAGGATAAAAGTGTAAATAAGAATTGAAAAGGCAAAAAGAGAAGGTCAAAGCAAAACAAAAAAAAAAAACACCCACAGGAATTAAGGAAAAGGATAACATCTACCAGAAATGGAATAGACAGAGCTAGGAGCTGAAGGAGGACGAGTTAATGGAGTCCAGCAAAAGGGCAACATAGTTTGTAATTGTAAGGGAAGCAAAGACTACAGTTTAGAAGGAGTTTGCAGAAGTGATCAAAATGCATGGCAGAAAGAACAGTTGGAAATTATTGTCAGGCTGAGGGAGATCACAAAAGACAGAGGAAAAGCAGAGGTACTGAACAAATACTTTTTCTGTCTTCATAACAGAAAGCATGGAGAGGATAGTACACTTAGAAGAGAAATGTGGAGAAGAGTAGACAGAGACCACGATAGATAGTGAGGAGGGTCAGGTGGATCTATGCACACTTAAGGAGGATAACGTTCAAGGATGAAATGAACTGCTTTCCTGAGTCCTCAGAAATCTGATCAGCATGTTGGCAGAATCCTGAAAGAGATCTTGAACAGATCACTGGCTAGTTTAGAAGTGCCAGAAGACATGACATGAATACAGCAGAAAGCAGGAAAAAAAATTCCAAGAACCACATGACTGCTGACTTTACCACAGAGGAGAAGGTTGTGGAGGCAACCCAGAGGGGAAGGCTGGCAAATGACAACAATGCCTAGAAGAGAAGCCCATTTAGATTGGATAAAGGAAGAAAGCATGTAGCAGAGTAAAGGAAATAACCACTTCTTGCATCTCCAAACTCATGGAAATGAATACCAAAATGGTTGTGGACAGAGAATCCTCAGAGCTATTGAACAGGGCATGGTACAGGGCAATTAAGATGGTAAACTATCCAAGCTTATTGTCTTCCTGTAATGTAAAATAATATTTTTGCACATGGAACAAGGAAAATGAGGCTGCATAATACACAATAACAAAATATGCTGCTATGATCTCTTCCTGTGCTTATCACTGCTTTGCCTTATTAAAAAGATTGTATTTAGACAATGAGCTTATTTTTACTCAGTCAAGTACTACTTTCCCTGTAAACAATCATTAGTGCCATGTACATCTCATCTAACAGTACTTAATCAAATATGAAAGATGGAGGCATAGCCTTCAACTATACTGCATCACAAAAACTGAATCAGTTGCACTGCTTTTTAATGAATTATCTAATCCAGGCACCATTTTTAAATTACCTAAAATGTTGATATATATGTGAATTTCTATGCAAAATCTAATGTGGGCAGTGGTAAAGTCTGTCTACCTTGGTTAGTTAATCTATAATATTAAACCCCCTTCAGAGTTTCTCAACTCCAGTCTTCCACTCTCTTCACGAGCACTAGTATAATTCTTAATCTTTCTCCCACCCATAAAATACTCCAACATGAATGTTTGCAATCAATATAAAGTTATAATTTTGGACTGGTATGTTTCATAAATACTATATCCGTTCTTTGAAAACATTTACTTCTGTGTAAACTGCTCAGCTATAGAAAAACGCGTTTAATAACAATGATTATTTGTATCTTTATTATGGTACTATTTTAGCATTTTTGTACCTGAGAAGTATAATTTGCAGTGCTGATAAGTGTCACTGTCTGTCAGCTCATGGCCTGCTGTTTGATCTTGATAGCTAACTGTGGAATCTTGACTATTGTTCCCATATCAATGTAATTTTTTGTTCAAGTACACTGACTTCTCAAAATTATTTTACTTGAATGTCAACCCAGCTTGTCCACATATATTGACCCTCATGATATGGACAATGGCTTATAAATGTAAGGAAGTTTCCATTAACTTGATTGGTTCACAAATACTTTTTTAATCATCTGAATCTATGAAGATAGCTCTGAAGTGTTGTCAGCATATGCATGTTCTTTTGCATAACTATTCTTCCTGTGTATAACATCAATATTCACTTTCTTGTAATCTTGGCATACATATGAAGTATTAGTGAAATGCAATTTCTTACTGGAATTTTAGTTTGTGTGTATACAATACTTTTATTTCTGTAACCTTAGAGAGTACTATTCCCTAGTTGTCTCTTAAACAACCCTAGACCAGTATCACTAATTAAGAGACCAAACTATAAGTAATTTCTTGAGATATACAGTTTCTAACAAAATGATACAATGTAGGAAGGATATTATAACCTGAAAAACACATTTGCTTTAATTTATGACTGACCCACATCCATATTTTAGAAGCAGATTCCTGGCACCTTAGTATCACATCAAGGACTTTGAACATACCTTCAGATTAAAGACATAATTTATAATACAGAGGTAGTCTTATAGCATAGAAGGGATAGTGAAATATGGTGATCATTCTGCCCAGCATTAATATCTTTAGTGAATCACAGAATCACCACAAAAATACTTTAGCTGCTTTCATTTGCGACAACAAAGTAGGACGTGAGCCTGATTCCAACAAAAATACTTTAGCCGCTTTCACTTGTGACAACAAAGTAGGACGTGAGCCTGATTCCAACAAAAATACTTTAGCTACTTTCACTTGTGACAACAAAGTAGGACGTGAGCCTGATTCCAACAAAAATACTTTAGCCGCTTTCACTTGTGACAACAAAGTAGGACGTGAGCCTGATTCCAACAAAAATACTTTAGCCGCTTTCACTTGTGACAACAAAGTAGGACGTGAGCCTGATTCCAACAAAAATACTTTAGCCGCTTTCACTTGTGACAACAAAGTAGGACGTGAGCCTGATTCCAACAAAAATACTTTAGCCGCTTTCACTTGTGACAACAAAGTAGGACGTGAGCCTGATTCCAAAAGACTTGTTCTCAGTTTTAAGTGATTTACTCCAGTGTTAGCCTGCTTTTTAGATAGGCTTTACACAGAAATAAGTCACATACACTAAGATTATGTCTTTCGGAACTGGAGCATGCTTACATCAGAGTAAGTCACTTACACTGAGAGAAAGTCTTTTGGAATATGTCCTACTTAACTGGTACAATAAATACAGTAACAAAATATCCGTATGATCCTAGACATAAGGATAAACTTAAACACAGAAGCACGACTCACCATATTCTAACTTATTTCTCAAATGTCCATATTTTCTCAGAATGTCCAGATTTTTGCGTCTTATTTTTGGTATATCAGTTATACAATTTGTAGTTTTCTGGGAAATCATTGAGGATTGATGCCACTAAATAATAACTGACATTTGAATTTCAGACTTCATATCCTATATAACACCTCTCAACTGTTCATATTTTCTCAAAGTGTCCAGATATCTGCGTCATATTTTTTGTCTGTTTCTCCAAAGCTTGTGGTTTTCCGGCAAATCATTGAGGATTGAAGTCAGAAAATAATGACAGACGTTTCAGTTTTAGACTTCATATCCTTTACAAAAATTCATTCTAATGCAAAAACTCTTATTCTATCAACTTTCTAAGTTTGTAAGAGTAATATTTAAAACTTGTCCCTATTTTTGGGCCTTTGTGCACCCATTTTTTTATGGCTTTGTACAGATTTCTTGCTTTGAGAGGTTAGAGGTAAGTAAAATGCATGCTAATGCAAAACCATTTAGTATATTAACTTTCTGAGTTTATTAGAACAATATTTAAAAATTGTCCATTTTTTTTAGCTTTGCCTACCATTAATTTTAGCTTTGGCCTGATTTCTTGCACTTACAGGTTGAGAGAGGTATGTATATCACACATCAGCATTGCAAGCTTTCACCGATGCACCTGAAGAGCTAAGATGTATTATCATAATCTGTAGAGTGTGTGTGTGTGTGTGTGTGTGTGTGTGTGTGTGTGTGTGTGTGTGTGTGTGTGTGTGTGTGTGTGTGTGTGCGGGCATGCGTGCACGAATACACATTCTTGTCTGTTGACCACAAAGAAATAATAAGAGGTATTGTCTGAATGGTGTTCTATGGTGGACATTTTGGGTGACCAAGGAAAATAAATACTTTTGGGAAAAATATTTTATTTTCAAATAGTTTCTGCCACTTATTCTTACTCAAAAGTGCACCCTATTGGAAAAAGATCATTGTTGACAGAAAATATGCATGCATATGAAAAATGTCTTAAATATTTTATTGTCAGACTATTTCTGTTATTTCTTAATCCAGGAAAGTGTACCTTGTAGGAAAGATAATATTCTAAGGGGACATTCTGGACATTAGTGTATACAAGTAATTAAAAGGCTTCCATTAGAATAAGTATGACATATTTTATTTTCAGGTATCATTTGTCACTTGCTGGCAGTCAAAGAAAGGTGAGGTTATCACCTGTCCCTCTTTTCAGAGAACAATCATGGTACATGTAGTTGTGCCATCAGAAAAAGCATGAACATGGAAAGTATTGTAATATTTTAAGAGACATATTTTTTTAGGTTTCCAGCAGATATTACATTAAACTACGCACTGTATTTTAAATTTATTAATATAGTATACTACATCAGAAACAACTACAACTGAACTTGTTTGTGTTAACTTGTGTGCGTGTGTGTGTGTGTGTGTGTGTGTGTGTGTGTGTGTGTGTGTGTGTGTGTGTGTGTGTGTGTGTGTGTGTGTGTCTGTCTGTCTGTCTTGTGCTCTGCTAATGTTATGGAACTTTTTTTGTGATAAGGTGCAGGGTTAGAGTTAGTGGTAGGGGCACTGTTAAAAAATAGGGTTAGCATGCATTACTAAGCTGATCCAAGTGACGAAGCTCATGCTCGGCTGATTAGTTGAATGCCTAAGTACTTTTACTTTGCTTCTTCAATTTTTACTTCGGGCAAAAGGGGCTGCACAGCTACTAATATGTTAGAAACTGTACATTAATCTGCTTGAAAACTGCAAGTCCTGGATTCAATGTTTTGAGACTCATCTGACTTACAGTAAGCTTGGAGACAAGCTAGAAAGTACCCAGTATACTATATTTCTTAATGCCACAAATGAGGACACCATCAAAGTATTTAACAAATATAATTTTACAGAAGAGGGAAAGACAAAATTGTATATTAAAATGTAAATTCCAAGCATACCACAAACCAAAGTAGATCGCACTATGCATGAGATATTTTCTTTTACTAGAAATTGAGGTATTTAGGATTCTTTAGATGTGCTTATGTCAATAATTTAAAGCACAGAACACAATGCAGTGTATTTGTGACTTGCCTAAATCACTAAAAAAAGATAAAATAGTCTGCATAATTACAAATGATATTTGGGGTAGTATTTTTACTCTTAAAGTTCACAGCAGCTCAGAAGCTGACAGGAGGACAAGGAGACCCAAACAATGGCACAGAGGACCCTCTTCGAAGAGGTAAACATGTAAAGACCCCTGGAACCTAGAGGAAGTCTAACATAACAAAGCTATTTATTTTAGACAGCTACAGAAAACTTGGTTTCTCGCAATATTTTTTGACTATAATGATTTTTCTTTTTTAATTGCATAAATAAATGTGTAAGCACAGGATCCAAACAAAACTTTATTAAGGTTTTGTTATGCTTTTTACACATAATATACTATTTCGCTAGGATTAACAGATTTTGAATGGGTAGTTTCACCTTTTCAGGAGAAAGTGAGTATGTGAGTTGTGGATGAGTGTGGCAGTGGACAAACCTGATTGAAATAATATCAGGTAGTTAGGCAAGCAGTGCTCAGTGCAGCTATTCAGAAATATTTAAAAAAAATATAAAGGGCTTTGTGAGTTGATTATAAGAATATACTTATGTGGACATCCTGATCTCTTAGAAAGGAGTGAAAGGAGAAGAAACTGGAATATAGGGAGACATAATGTACACACAGAAGAAACACATTAAGAAGGTTATAATTCAGAATATGGAAGAGTAGGGCTTCTATATTTTTGTTGAGGATGACCCCCCCCCCATTTTTCCACTTTTCAAGTATTTTTTTTTTATATGAGAGGGCAATTAGTGAAGGAAGTAGGGAAGAGGGTATGGTAGAGGAGTAAATAGGGATATGGTGACAGTCCAAACCCTGGTTCAGAGGACTTCAAATGTTTCATCTGCCTGAAAGTTATGAAGTAGAAGACCCCAATGACATGGAAGTGGAGGCCTCTGGTGGCTCTATGATCAGAGACAATTGAATCAGCGAATCTTGAACCCACAGGAGAAGGTTCTGCATGGACCAAAGAAACTTCTCCACTGCCTAAGCCACCAAATCCTTTGTACATATCCAGGACATGAGTACTGATAACATTATTCCACATGATCTTAAGAAATGTGTTATCAGGGAGCATTATCTCTTTCGATCTATGTAAGAAAGTAGTAACAACTTTGTCATACCAGATTCTTTGTAGTACTAGATATATGCTAAGATATTTGCCAAACAGAGTTGGCTGAATACAGTTCTAAGATTCTGCATGTTTAATGCAGACTTAGGTAGACAGAGATTTTTGTGGCTGCTTTTGGAAATTTCCTCATCATCAGACATGTTGCAGAGAAGCACAGTAAACAGGACTGACTAGATGGAGTCGTGAATATAACAGACAACTTTCCAGTCTGGGGTACTACAGAGCAGGAATATGTCAGACTACTAATCAAGTTGCTGAACAAAGTGAGATTAGAATTTGTGACTCAAATGCTGACTAGCTGTCACTTCTTTACATTCTACAGGATATGTTATATATACAGAATGATCTTCAACATGAAGTTGACAAGATTTAACTATGGATATGCAAAACCTACTGCCAAAAGATTGACTATTGTAGTTCTTGAAAAAGACACAGTATCTGTCAAAGTTTGTTCCACACCTGTAACAAAACTCACCTGTATCAGCTGCTAGATCATGATACCGTATGGCATTAGTCCATAGATAAACAAAACAGTTTTGAGTTGCTGAAGAGGTAAGGGATCATAACACCAACTCTGAAATATTGTTACGTGACACTACCTACAACCTTTCAAGTTGAAGTAAGTCAGTATAGCCTAGGTGCAATTCTGCTACAAAAAGACAGCCCTCTTGCATGTCCATCAAGGACATTGACTAATATAAAGACACATGATGTGCACATTGAAATGCACATGCTAGTAACAGTCATCAGAAGCCAAAAGTTACATGCTTATATGAATGGAAAATTATAACAATGGAATTTAACCACAAACAACCTCAATGTATCACTGGGAAATTTTCACATAAAATTGAAGCAAGATTGCACAGAATATTACACAGGATATTATCCGCAATACAAAACTAGGATCCATAAGCTCAATACAAGCTAGTGAAGGTTATATACACTGTTAATACCATCATCAGACAATATTTGAAAGAATACAAAAAGTACCTCCCAAACAAAGGCCTAAAGGTATTATGAATTGCTTTTGACTACTGAAAAGCTGCAAGAGCTAGAATCTTACAGAAGAGATGAATCAGTTAATACCAGGGGTTATCATGACAGGATGGCCAGTTGGCATCAAGCAGGTCCATCCTTCACTCAAGCCATACTTTTTTCAGTGGTTAGCTTAGTTATGTTCATGGACTGATGTTCAGGGGTAAACTAATTATTTCTACTCAGCTGCAAAGTCAAATAATGAAGCTGCATGAATTAGGTGTAATAAAGAGATGAGAAAGGGCAAGTAACATCATGTATTGGCTAAACGTGTCTCTAAGAATTGAATGAATAATTCTTGGAGAGATATATTCCAGTACTCTTACAAGAGTAACACTCTGATCTGAATGCTTACTTCTTCTGAAGGTTCTCGAGTGTTTGTTTTATTTTTTTGTTCATGACCATTTGACTGTATCATGGACTTGATGCTGTGTGTGAATTCACACACTTTGGCAAGGGCTGAATTTCTTGACTATTATCAAATACTACTTGCTCTGGAACTACATATCCAGAACATTTAGATTTCAGAACTATTATTGTAGATTGTGTTGATTCTGTTGTAGTACCTTTCAAATTAATAACCTCAGGATACTTATAATAGTAGACAATAAACAACAATACATTAGTATTGTTATAATAAATAAATCAGTATTTAATTTCAGCCATGAGAACAAAGACATTTTAATATGCCTCTATTGTTTTATTCTGGTTCACCAACATGTCTCATATTCCACAGTCAAGAATTACTCATTCAGTTTTTACAGATGTGTTTGGTCAATACATGATCTTCATCCCTATCCATTTTAAAGCGCAACTTAGATCTAAGTTTTTCAGTGAAAAGCACCATGTTGTGTTCTAAATATAGGCATTTCCATGCAATATATTTTATGAAAATTCCAATGTACTCAGAACACTTTGTGGATGTTTTTTTGCCCTCCATGCCTTCTGAACATCAAGATTCCCCTAAATGAAACACTATCCTGATTGGGGGGGGGGGCAATATCCAGGTAGTCATCTGGATGCCTTGTGCTGTCAACAGCTGGCATCCCAGCAGCAAGATTCTTTCTTTATTTTTGCCCTAACCCAAACTCTGTTGGTGATGTGAGCACCTGTGTCATGGCAGTGGGCAACAAAGCCCTCTTGTCTGCATATATCTGCTTCACCAAATGTACTAGCAGTAGCTATCATCACTGGCTTGGGCAGCCACTAATTTCATCTGGTGAGTATCTGCTCTCCATTTGAAGCCTTGTCATTAGAGTATTGGCATGAACTGAACAGGACCCCCCAAGGTTGTGTATCTAGCCTCCTTGCTTGCACTATCAAGTGACAAATTACTGATCTAACTTGGAATGTCTGGGCTGTAGTCTAGGCTTTATCCCTTTATATCAGGACCATAAACAGAATATTTTAAAGTATTACAGAATCATTCTGATCTTAGCTCCTATAGAATGTTAATGTACAATGAGTCTTAATCCATAGTCATTAGTAAGGTCCTTTCATACGGGACTATACTTCTGACATATAATAAAAACTCCTTCACATCTGTTAAATAGTTTGGTGATTTTCGTACAACTTGAAATAAATAAAGATCTTCAAAATCTGCTTTCTGTTCTGTAGTATAGGTGTAATCTGATAATTTAGGATGAATGGGAGATTTAAAGAAATGTTTATACATTTTTAACATATTGAAAAGACTGGCTTCCCTCTAGTTACTCAAAGTGAAATTGCTCAAGCATCAGTAGCATGTAGAATAAAGAAGACAAAAAACATAATACAAATCACTTTTTCCAATAGGTAATCATGGCCCCTTGGGATTTCTAAGTGATTCACTTGCTTTGGGAGATATCTCCCTTCTTCAGGTTGGTGCAACCATGGGGCTAGTATCTGTAAGTTTGGGAATTGGGGAATGCCGAGGTGTTTTTCTCTTTCTCTTTGTTTTTTTTGTCTTTCTGATGATGCTGCATAGCCACTGGAGACATGGCTCATATACCAATAAGAAATCCAAGTGCAGCTGCAGAAGAGACCTAGAACACATCCCTGTACCAGACCCATACTGTAATTGAAAGGGTCTTTGGCCTCCTGACTCTGGCCATTTTAGGTGCCTGGATGAGTCTAGGGGTGCCCTTTAATATGACCATCTATTGCATACAAGATGCTTCCTGCATGCTGCATTCTGCACGACATGATCAGGTACCAGTCTGGTGGTGAAGTGGCCCATGGTGTCTTTGCAGCTCTCAGTTCCAGTCCTTTTACAACTAATGATATTCAGCCAGCAGCAGCAGTAATGGACTCCATGTGGCAAGCTTGTGCGTGGCATATGGCCATGCAGGTAAAGGGAATGCATTTAATCCAAAATTGTGGACCATGAAATTCAGGTTAGTGTTTCCTTTCTTGTAAAAAAATACTTAGAGTATAATTGATGCATGCAGTGATATCTGTAGGTTAACCTGGTTTCATTTCTCCAAATCGTTTGGCTTTCTAGTACCATGACAGGAATGAACCCCATTCCAAATCACAGTATGATTAAAGTTCATGAAATTAGTATAGTTTCAGACTTTGATGTTACTCAAAAGTGCTCTTCATAGCACCCGCAATGTGACCAAAATTTACTCCATCTGTTATTCACATGCAGTTACATGAACTGGCAGCATATATAAATATGGCTGTAAATTTTTTTTTTATGAGACCTACTGCACATGCTACTGTTGGGATTGCATGGGTATCCTTCCACATTGCCCTCATTTCTGCCTGGGAATACTGGTATTTTATGACTTAGTGTGAATCTGTATTATGTAAGACATAGTAATCACTGAGTGTAGCAATTTAAGTGATCAGTGCTACTTTTGTCTTCTTTTGATGGACTACTATATTTGGTTTTCTTGCATCTATTTTCTGAACTATTGGTAATGGGTGATCCCTTGTGATAAAATTGTAAATCATTCTCTATAATGCTTTGTGGCTCATGTTTCCAGCACCTCTCAGCTGCTCCCTATATTGTAATATTTGCACAATCTCCAGTGCAACAGTCTTCCCACATTATTATGCCCTTCACTGTAGAAGCCCTCTGCCATTAGTGCATCACACCCAGCAACAGGATGTGTGATTGTTTCCAGTTCTGCTTTACAGAACCTACATTTGTCTGTTTTTTCTACATGGTTAATGGACTTTGTAAACCAACGAGTGCATAGTCCACTATCCTGGGCCACCAATATTAACCTTTCATCTTCTGGTTTAGATTCAACTCTCCTTAACCATTCCTGCATCAGATTCTAATCAATATGAGGTTGTTCCAGGAGTTTTCTGTATTTGAAATTATATTTAGGCATTTTCCACATTTCTTGCTTCATCTGATCCTTCACCTTATATTCTTTCTTTTGTTTTTGTTTTTTTGGCAGATTCAGTTTCTGCCTAATTTTTTCTACTTCTGGTTTGATTTTCATTCCCACTTGACATTCATATGCTTCTGCTAAACTAATCAGGAAAGTAATCTTAGACTTATTCCCTTCATGTTTCAAAACATTCACTATGTTTGGCTGTTTTGAGGTCAGGAGATTTGTATGCAGTCTTACAATTGCAGATTTATGCATGCAATCAATTTCAAGGAGGCCCAGACCTCCTTCAGAAAGGGAATATATAATCTTGGTATACACTGATTTTTAGATATCTTTTGATAAGCATAAAGTATTTTTCTTGTTTTCCTGTCCAACTGATCCAATACCTTTTGGGGTCAATCGATAACCCCAAGACTGTAAGTTAGAACAGGAATGGCAAATTGATTTATAGCTTGGACTTTGTTCCTAGATGTCAGGGCTGTTTTCAGTATTAATTGCAGTCTTCTAAATGATTCCTTACTGGGTTTTGTTTGCATTTGTTCATGTTCTATTGTCGATCTTTCATCATTTCCCAAATATTTATACACTTTCTCCTGCTCACGTTTCTTTATCACATTCCTTTCCCAGACTGATGTTTTCTTGGTGCTGCAGCTTTCCTGTTTTAAATGTTGCTTATTCATCCGAGAAAGTTTTAGACACTTGTAGTTGTGCTTTCAGCTCTTTATCTAATAAACTATATGGTTTTAAATCATCTACAAATGAAGATGAGAAGCCTTTATACTTGGCTATATTCTAGGAACCAAGTTATAACCATGACATACTCGTAGACAACATAATGGGTTAAAGGTAAGACGAAAGAGCAGAGGTAACAGTCACCCTGGAATATTCCCCTTTGAATTTTTCTGCCAGGGATAATAATTTGTCCTTTATTACGGTTTACCTCCACAGTGGTTTTCCACTGTTTCATGGTTACTATAATGTACTTGATTAATGTAGGACATATCTTATTACATCTGTAAGCATTACTTTATTGATGAATCTGGGGTGCTGCCAAATGCTTTTTTGTAATCTATCCATGCCATGCTTAGACTCATCCCCTTTTTACAACTTTCTATTATGACTTTATTTAACAACAAATGATCCTTTTTTCCACATGGCTTTCTTTTGTCACTTCTTGTTCTATTGCCATGATTAAGTTTTCTTCTAAATGACTATAAACTATGTTGGTCAATTCCAGAATATACTTTATACATTGTTGGAAGGTAAGTTATCCACCTTTAACTTTCAGGACAGCTTGCCGATTCACTATTAATGAGGAGTATTGTTCTTCCCAGTTATTAACCAGGTTGGTGTCTGTTCAGGATGCACATTAACTAGTTCTTATTCAGGGCTAAATCTTTATGCACAGATGTTAATACTTCTAACCAGAAGCTAGGTACTGCATCTGGGCCTGGGGATTTCCTATTAGGAGCTTTTCTTAATTTTGTTTAAATTTTTCTGATGGTTACTTCATCCCGTATTGTAACCTGTATGTTTAAACTTCTTACTTTTTTTTTTACTTCTCTCTATTCACCGTCTTTATTATGTTCCATGGGGTCTTCATAGACATTTCTCCAAAATGTGTCTATTTCTTCTTTTTGTTGGTGTTTCTATTCCTTTAGCTTTATTTTCCAGTTCTCTATGAACCTTTTTTTTGGCTCATCAATAAATTGTTTATTTTGTACTTTTTATCTTTTAAGTTGATACGCTGATGTCTTTATTATTTGCAATAGTGTATACAACATCCTGTTCTGTTCTGATTTTGTGCGTTGCTTTTATCGCGTCTCACTTTCTAAGTATTTTTGTTGATATGTTCCCTCTTCTATACACTTTTAACAGTGACACTTCTTGTTTTAAATTGGTTTATAGTTAATAGTTTCCTCTATTTGATGCTGCCATGATGGCTTCCCTTCCTTTCCCCTATTACTCTATGTTTTTGTGTTAAAACTTTATCTGTTATTAATTTAGTTACACACTAATTGTGTTATATCGCATGGATTTCTGTTAATAGCCTTCATTATTGTGTTCATCTGTTTTATCAGACATTGAACATTTTGAGTCTAATTTACTTTCTGTAATCTATTTCTTTCATCGATCTTAATATGTCTATCCCTCTCTATTAAATCTAGCAACTCTTCCCTTAGATCATTTTCTTCTAAGCTAAGGGCACATTGCATGTTCTCTCTTTCATGCAGGCATTCTACAGAAGGTTTGGAACATATTCCTTTGGCATATTCTCTTCATCTGCATCCTGCACCATAAATTGCACTTTCATATGGGAACGCATTGGCCTATCACTCCACAACATCAGCTTTTCTGTGGTGCATGGACTGCTGTCATTGTTCATCTGACACCCCTTTTCATCTTTCAATAACTGCTCTATTTCAGAACAGTGACTAATATAGTTGTTTGTAAAACTCATTCCTTATTGCTCACTGACTTCTGTTCAGTGATGTAAGCCATTATGAAGTAACAATCACAATGTTAACTGTTTCGCACTATACATTCTAGTGAGGTGGTTACTTAAGTATGCATGTACTGAGTGTCTGGACGTGGTACAATTACTAAAAGAGTAACCTCAATATTTAACTTGAGTTCATACCTTGCAACTGAATTAAGAAACTATCGTGCTGGTTTTTATATTACTGAATGTTTTCTCAGTTGAGGTAGTGTACATCAGATCATTTTATTTTGTTACATACAATAATTTGTGGACTCAGACACAAAAAATATCATAATGTGTGCAGTGGTGAGGGTGAGGTGGCACCATAGTTTGTCTGTATGGCAGAATACTCATTTTAATATGTAATTTTCTTATTAGTGTTTGCATAAAAGCTTGTGTACTACTACTTTTAAGTTGCAGGTAACTGCCACCTATAAGAATTGAAATGGATAGAGATTATTTTTAAAGACTGCAATCATATGACATTACATACAAATTTCTTTCCACAGTTCCTTGAGGTTTTTATCAGAACCATTACAGGAATGAAATGACCCCCACCCCTTTTTTATTTAATTTTAATAACTTATTCCCTTTTGAGTTAAACATTGACCTGTCTGTGTTAATGTCAAATTGTAAGCAACAGAAATATCATGCTTTAATCACAGTAGGTGAAGATTAAGTGTGTCATACACATCTGCTAAAGATAGATTAAATGACAGTGCAAGTGATTTTAAAGATGGGCTCTCATGAGAGTAGAAGTTGAGCTGGTCAAATATCGTGACCTACTTGATGCAAGTAATCCTCAGGACACTGACCTGATAATGCTGTGGGAAAGTGATTGGGACCTTGAACAAGAGGTTCTGCTAGGTCTAGATGAATGCTGACATAACCTGCATAAAATTTCTTGTACTTGCTCCCCCTAGCTAATTATAATACTTTCTTGAGAAGCACTTGTAGTCTCATCTGATCTGCCCCCATGTGTCTGTACAGAACCCTGTCCTCTTCCCCTTCCAAGACTGACTCTTGCTTGAGTCTGCTATGTCCTAAATAGTGAAGGAATGGAGGTGGCTACTGATTCGTGCCACACTACACATTAGTGGGATCATGGCATTATCCCTGGTCTGTGCCATTTCCAAGTAGTGCTGGAAATCCTTAAACATACACTGGAGACCTGACTCTCTGTGGCAGTGCTCTGGGCCCGAATAATGTCACAGCACATTTGTTGCTGGGCAGCCAATGCTTTATGTGTTTTCTGGGGTAACTGTAACAAATTCCTGTGTCGTGGTCTCTTTTGTAGAGATGCCTCTGTGGATACTAATACCTTTTAATGTCTGTCATCATCCTAAAAGGGTTTGTCTGGTATTGGAAATCCTGGAGTAGAGGTGTATGGGTTTTCCTCCTGTTCAAGCTGAGTCTTATGTCAGCATGTTCTTGACTTTGTAATACACTGTCACCTCCTACTAACATGTTGTGGAGATCCTGCCATTAAGCTTGGGGACTGTGTGCCACTTTCCCCAGGCTGCCTCATAAATATAACCGTGTTATCATCATTGTCTTCAATAACCATTCTGCTGTTGTCCCTGTAAAAATGTGTTTGAAAGTAGTACTAATCAGGAAACAGCATACACTACTTTACACTTACTAAGGAGGTGTCGGACACTTAGCATGCAAACGGCCTTCAGTGTCATTCTGTGCAAAAGTTAAATGTTCACCTAATAATAGTATCTGTCATATGTTTAGTGATATTTTTCCACGTCAGCATTCAATTCTTAATATAACTATATGTTACTGTTTTTAAATTAACCTTCCTGAGCTAGTGAGTGTTACTGTTCCAGGCACTGGTAACAGCCAATGTCCACACCACCTCTGATTATTCCAGTGCCATCACCTTCTGTGTCATATCTCCACAGATGGACAAGAGATATTCATCAGCTTGTGTTAATGAGATAATTGTTGGAGTTCCCCCTTCCGGTACTGATATGGGACATTTCATTCTGCCTCGCCTTGCTTCTAGCATGTCCTACCATATCATCTGCCCTCTTCTTGCACCGTGCTAATGCACAGTTTCTGCCACCCACTGCATTAACATGCAGAGCAACTTGATGCCAGCCTTTTGCCCTTTCAGCTTGTTTGGGCACTCTTTACCAAACAGACATTTCCCAAGTGTCCTAATGGCTGCTGTGAGGATGCAATTTTCCTTGCGGCTGAAGTTGTCCTTTCTCTGCCTTGTTTCCTTATTTTGCATCATAACTGCACATGACAAAAGCCCGCAGTTATACACAAAAAGCATTGACATAATCATCAGTCAAACTACTCAACACTGACAGTGTGCCTGCCATCTTACTATAAAAAAGGTAGGTAACACAAACCCCTGAGTATATACACATGCAAAATCTCAGTTTAGCTAGGTAAAGTTGTGCTATACTAATGTCTTCAGTGCCATAAATATATTCTGGATGGTAAAACAATCACTTTTTTAAAAGATTCATCCTTCCCCTAGCCCCTGTCATATTAATGTAATTATAATACTGTAATATTTCATTCTTCAGTGATTCTCAGAAAGTTCCGAGTAATGACATGTTTGTTCTGACAAAAACACATCCTTAGCACTTCAGTGCTTCACAGTTAAAAGACAAATGTGTGAACAAGCACTACCAAAGTAAATGATTTTCTCAGTGATCACTAATTATTTCCACTTACAAATGACTGCTTTATTCAATTCATTAAAACCATGGTAATATGCCCATCATATC
>NC_056744.1:230227369-230397369 GCF_019279795.1 Protopterus annectens
ACAATTACCAGTAAGACTCAGTCATACTCCATGTAGGTGTAAATGATCTGAGATGAACCTCCTAGACTATATGAAGAGAGACATCATGGAGCTGTTGGAATATGTGTTCCAGGCTGGTACAAGCCTAGCACTGAGGAACCTCTTACCTTCTGCAAGTATGAAGATTCCATAAGAGCAGAAGATGACTGACTTTAGTAAATGGTTTAGTTTCTAATGTCATTCAAAGGGGCTGCAGTATTTCCCATGCTGCTTTGTTGCACCTCACTCCTCTTGGCTTTTGAATGTTAGCTAAAACACTGTCCTTCTCAATAGTGCCTTTTTAGGCAATGCCAATTTGACTTCTGACATAGCAAATCAAAACCAAGAAAATTGAAAGGCATTACTGCTCAATGCTAGAATCCTAAACAGAAAGCTCTACTACCAACAAGCTCTCCTGACCTTAGAGAATGCTTACATCTGTGCAGTTACTGAGACATGTTTTAAAGCTATGGAGAGCACACTGGTGGTTGTTGTTTGTCTTTCGGCTTTTTCCCGGTAAGGGGTCGCCACAGTGGAACTCCAGTCCGCTAATGATTGGCAGTAGATTTTTTTATGAAATGCCGAGGTGCCAGCTCAATGCCCAACCTTCAACAAAGGCACACCCATAGGTGGTACAAGTCTTTAATGCCTTCTACATTTAGATGAGCTACTGTATAGACAGGGACTAAAGTTTACATTAAAAATAAATATACCTCAATGCTGGTCAGACAGGAGGATGAACTTCCACAATCAGATCAGCATAGGCAAAATCTCATATCACTTCCTTGGAAGATATAGGCCCCCCTCTATGACCTAGGAAACCCATAACAGATAATTAAACCAACTGAGAGCACTCACCATCCAACCCAATACTGTATTCATGGGTGACTTTAATTACCCCACTATTAAGTGGGAATCATACATGACACAAAACATGCAGGTACAGAGATTCCAGGATTTTGTAAATACAAACTCCCTGAACCAGACTGTCAATGTGCTAAACAGGAATGCAAGCATCCTGGGTCTGGTCCTCAATAATGTGATCATGGCAAAAGTTAGGAGGAGTAGCACCCAGCAGGATAAAACCACTATCAAATTAAACAAAATCTCACATGACAAATAAAGGTTACCAAAGCTAAATATGAGGTAAATTTGGACTCCCATGTCAAGGACAACCACAAGGCATTCTTTAACTAGGAACACAACCTCAAAGCTAATACACAGTTGTGTGCAGAGCTCACTGTTAATTGAGTCATCTATACTGAGCCAGAAGCTAAGGCAAACCTACTGGCAGACAAATTCAGCTTTAGCTTTACCCTTCTCTGCCCTTTAACCTTCTCTCAGGAAATACCATAAATATAACTCCCCTTACGATTACAACTGAACAGATCATCAATGCCGTCTCTAAGACCATGAACACTGTATTGAAATACCCAGACAATATCCCAGGATGCATTCTAAATAGCACGAAACTTGACTTATCAGGCAATCTGGAATTGTTATTTAACCATAGGCTCCAAACAGGCTTCATGCTTCACAAATGAAAAACAGCAACAGTCATCACTCTGCGTAAAGGTGAAACATCTACAGACCCTGGAAACTACAGGACCATAAGTCTCACTAATCATATATGAAAAAAAGGTAAAAAGTAAAAAATGCACCAAGATAACACACAGCAAAAACGTTTAATCACAGCAAAGTACAAAGTGGTAAGCGCTTTCACAACTGAAATTGCTTCATCAGACTCTGTGTGTTATCTTGGTGCATTTTTTACTTTTTACCTTTCATTTGGATTTATTTCTGCACCAAGGTTTTACCCAACACGGTTTCTTTGGTTTTCCATATATGCAAAGACATGGAAAGAATTCTCATGGAAATAATAGATCATGACATAGGAAACCTTCAGGCACTGGACCAAATCCAATTTGGTTTGATAAAGGGCAAATCATGCCTACTCAACCTGGTGAACTTCTTTGAGAATGTTACCAAAGCAATGGATGAGGGCAAAATGATTCACAGTGCCTACCTTGAACTGGTGAAGGCATTTGACACAATTCCCCACTCAGGTATTGTTGATAAATTCAAGAAGTTAGGTATAAACCCTTGTGTCACCTAGTGGTCAGTTAACTGACTCATACAAAGGACCCTGGAAATGGGAATTGGCGATTCCACCTCTGCCAAAGTGGCCAGTCACATATGGAGTCCCTCAGGGATTGGTCCTAGGGCCACTCCTTTTTGGATTTTACTTCTCTGAAGTCAAGGCCAATGTCAGGTGCCTCTGGCTGGGCAAAATTGCAGATGATGCAAATTAGGACCAGTAATAGTATCCCCACCAACACTAATGTTCTCCAGGAAGGGCTGACACAGACAAATAACTTGGGTCAGAGATTTCACACAGTACTTCATATGTACTTATTGAATACCTTTAGATAATTTTTGCTTTTGCTGTAAGTAGCCATGTTTTTCAAAATGCCTTCTTTTCCTAATTCAGCACTAATAACCTGTGCTTAGCATATTTGCATATATGTGTAGTGGCACTCCTCTCAGATAACCAATACGTAGCCGCAAACTCCCAGACTATGAATACAACCCTTTGTTTTGCACTAGCAGATGTGTACAATTGCATATAAAATTCCTTGTCCTTATAAGAAGGGAGTTGTTTTATGGAAGACCAACTGTTCCAAGTAAAAGTGGACATAGAGAGGAACTCTTGAAAGCTTCAGGATAGTATAGTTACTGTAGATCAGTATGTATGTATACCTTTAAGAAGTATTCCATGGGCTTGTACATGTGTATAAATACTGAGCATGTGCGAGCCAGACTGCCATTTTGTAGAGAGCTGTTGAGATGTAATCATGCATGTATGGAATGGTCTGTCAGTTAATCAGTTTGTTTATATTTTATGTTTCTGCTATCCATCCTGATGTGTTTCTATATAATAAAGCATATAAACAAACTACCCCACCTGTTCTTCTTGAACCATAACATAGGACAAGCAACATGGTGTCAGAATGAGATCCAGAATCAATACCAAGAGGCACTCAGTTAACGTTGGAGGAATTTAGAGGAATGGATTATCCCTGCTGCACTTACAACTCACAAAGCATGTTAGAAATGAATTCCAGGTACTAAAACTTGCTTAAATGATTTCTTACTCGAATATACAATGAAGCACTAAGAATGCTCAAAACGAATTTCTAGTTTAACAAATTGTCTGAAACTACAACATATTAATAAAAATATTCAAAATAGTTAAGAAAATGTTTGAAATAATGTCCAAATTGCATAAAATGTATAAAATAAGGAAAACAAAAATATTTTTTCACTATGTGCTACTTTTTTGCATTAATTAAAGCTATTTGAGATATCCGAAGTATACAGTGTTCACACGTTTGTGTAGTATTACAGTGCAATTATTTCACAAAATACAGCAATTTCAAAGCATATTTCACAAAGTACAGTGTTTTAAACAGTTTATTGTGCACTTGAATATTACAGGTACCTGGTGTGTGTCCATGTTCATATACAATTACAAGGGCCATATTTACAGTGTGTTTACGCATACTTTGTCGGCATAGCTGAAAGATTTTGAAAACCTGGTCCACTTGAATTTGATAATAATATTGCAGAGAACTGGGGAGTGTTTGAGCAAGAGTGCAGTATTTTCATGTAAGCTGCATTTTCTGATAAAGATCCGCATACAAAGGCATTTAGTCTGCTTAATTTAGCTGGTTCAGAAGCCACAGAAAGAGCAATCATTTGTGTATGCACCTGCTATGTTTGCAGGAGACAGGGAAAACCATCATATAGTGGAACCAGCTGAAACAAGGGAAGAACCCTGAGTGCTTAAAATATAAATTTAGAGAAGTGTGTAACCCTCCAAATTAATATTACAATGGAAAGGCACTTATTTTACACAATGGATCAAAAGTTTAGTGAAACTTTTGCAGCATATATAACTTATGTGAGAAACAAAGATTTGGTGATTTGAGGGATGCGATGATAAGTTGATAAAGGACGGACTTGTGTGTGATATTAAAGATGATGCTGTGAGAAAAATTTTGCTTTGTGACAGTGATTTAACTTTGAATAAAGCCAATGATATTTGTCAGATGTATAAGCTCACAGAAAAGCAAACAAATATGCTTCCAGTATCTTCTAGTGCTAATGTTGATAGTATGTAGCACGTGAACCAAGAACCACTTGCAACAGTATAACCAAGAACCAAGTATAAAAAATAATGACACATTCAATAGAATGCTTATACAAAGCATTATTACTGTCACATTTTAATAGCATACTGCTGTTCTCTAATTCTTTTATACAAAGTTCTATTAGTCATTCCTATATAAAATGCAGGACACCACTACAAACACTAACATATACAATTCTTTGGTCCTACATGTAAAATGACCTGACATTCATAATTTTGGGTAAGTGTTTAAAGAGATAAAAGGTCCTTCTAATATAAACCTACACCACCTACAGGTACCACATTTGAACATTTCTTTTTCTTTTTCAGTGTTCAAAACAGTGTGAATGTATGTTGTATTCTCATGCTGTAACGATTTCTTTAACAGTATCTATTTTTATATACAAAATTAAGTCCACTTCCTACAGTTTTATACAAATCACTATTACCTTCTAAAATCTTCCAATTCTTCTGAATAATATTCTTAATAAGTTTACTGTCAACTGTCATATCCACGTTATAAAACAATTTCTTATTTTCATTAGTGCTATTTCTTGAATTATTACCAATAAAACCATATTTAAGTATTGGAGGGTGTTCACATCGTGTCTTTTTAAACTAATTCCTTCTGCTACTTCATCTAGAAACTTTTTTCATATCCTCTCTTGATAAACATACTACTAATAAATTCTAATTCTGGCTTCAATTTACTATCTTCACTAGTCATTCTGCTGGCATGAATGAATTTACCTTTTGGTATATTTTTTCTAATAAATTTAGGGTGATTACTTTTGTTATGTAAATAGCTGTTTGTGAATGTTTTCTTTCTATATATATTTCTAATAAAATTATTTAAACTAACATTCCATTCTAAATGGACATCCAAAAAATTAACAGCTAAACCACAGTCACCTTAGTAAATTCTAAAAAACTAGACTTGTTATTAAGAACTTCAAGGAAATGTGTGACAGAATTAAAAAATGTAACAGTAATAATGCTTTGTATAACCATTCTATTGAATATGTCAGGTACAAAAAGTTTATTTTTTCTAATTTAGAACAGGTTCATCTAGATCTAAGAGGTGAAAAGAATAAAAATTATATAGAACAAAGAGAGACTTTTTTGCAAATAGAACCAAAGGCAGATAAAAAGCCAGGTTTAAAAAAACGTGTTAATATAGTGCTTTTTGAGAGATAGAAGGTTGCATTTAAATACATAAAGAGTATGTGAACTTTCCTTTTATTCAAAGTAAATTGACTGATTGAAAAAATGGTTTGATTATTTTATTGTAAGGTGTATAAAAATGGAGTGTTTTTTAACACTGGTTATTCATTTGTTCTGAAGAAGTCCTTGAGACAATTTAAAATAAAGAGTTGTACGTCGATTTGAAGTTTTTTTATTTCGCTTTTGCTGCTTCATTTCATTAGGCCAGTATTTTTTATACTTAGTATGCAGCACGTGGTTAAAAGAAACAGGCCCAAACACATGGCAGCAACTGTGAACCTTCTAAAAGTCCCTAGTAAACCCCGTAGCTTTCCAACAAATTCCAGAAGACACACAGTCTCAGTGAAGCACAAGGGTGAGTCAGCAAACTCAAGGCATATGCCCTCACCTAGCCTCATAGTCAACTGTTGTAACTGTGGTGGTAATCATGTGACTAAAAAAGAAAAGTGCTTAGCTTAGCTTATGGTCAGCAATGCCACAGATGTAAAACGTGGAATCATTTCCAAAGATTTTGTAAATCAAAAGAGGCACATTCTTTTATTAAAAGAGAAAATTCAAAGAGACAAGTTGATCAATTAGAAAGCTGAGACTCTACTTTTTATGTTGATGGTGTGTCTGTGCTTAATGAAACAGTCAGTGCAGTAGATTTGTGGGCAAAGAATGAAGTATTTTGTACTGTTCGGATAAATAGGAGACCCATTGAGCTCAAAGTTGACATAGGTTTAAAGTGTAATGTTATGTCAGCAGAAACATTTGTTAGAGTATGTGCTGGTGAGAAGCTTGTTTTGGCAAAGTGTGCAAAGCTTGTTGCTTTATAGTGGTGAAGATATTCAAACTGATGGTTCAGTAGTGCTTTCCTGTTATTCTCTTGGGAATTGCTATGACTTGCAATTTTACATAGTTAAAAGGCATGTGCAGTCATTATTAGGCCTCAGAGACAGTTTAAATATGGGACTACTTTCATTTAATAAGGAAGTCCACCATGTGAGCTTGAAAGACCACTGTTCTAATTTTGCCCTGTCTATTTTCTGTACCTATGCTGATCTTTTTGAAGACAAACTAGGCAAATTCCCAGTTGTGTACTCAATGAAGTTAGACCCTGAAGTCAGCCCAGTTGTCAGACCAGCCCAGAAAGTTCCAGTAGCTATGCAGAACAGAGTCAAAGCTGAGCAAGGCAAAATGGTGCAGCAAGGTGTGATGTATCCAGTTGATGAACCAACTGAATGAGTATCTTCCATGGTGGTAGCTCTTAATAAAAGCTCAGATGATATATCAAAACATGTACAGATTCACGAGATTTAAACAAAGCACCAAAAAGACCTCGTCATCCAATGCATACAGTTGAAGAAGTCACTGCTCTTATCCAAAATGCCACTGTCTTTTCTGTTTTGGATGCAAAGAGTTCATTTTAGCAAATTTTGCTTGACCGGAAATCTTAATTGCTAACCACTTTCAGTACTCCTTTTGGCAGGTACAGATTTTTGAGAATGCCATTTGGGATAAATTCTGCCAGTGAAGTCTTCCAGTGTGCCATGGAACAAATTTCTTTCTGGATAACCATGTGCTATTATAGGAGATAATATTCTAGTAGGAGGTAATGGTGAAGCCGAGCATGATAGAAACCTCAAAAAAGTTCTGGAAAGAGCACGTAAAGTGAATCTTAAGCTGATCCCTCAGAAGTTTAAGTTCAGGCTAAGAGAAGTTACTGATGTTGATCAGTTGTTTACCAGTTCAGGCTCACGACCAGATCCTTTCAAGCAAATAACAATTCTTGAGATAACTCCAGACAATGTTCAAGCCCTACAACGTTTTCTTCATATGGTTAACTATGTAAACAAGTTCATTCCAGACTTGAGCCAACTTTCAGCATAGCTAGAGAGTTGACATGTAAAGCTGTATCATGGTCCCGGCTAGAACAACACCAAAGAGAATTTGATGTCCTGAAACAGAGAATTGCCAGTCCACCAACTCTCAGATATTATGATGTTCACAAAGCAGTAACTCTTTCTTGTGATGCTTCAAAATTTGGTCTTGGTGCAGTTATTCTTCATGAGGGTAGACCAGTAGCCTATGCATCCAGAGCTCTAACCCAAACTGAGATGCAGTATTCCAAGATAGAGAAAGAACTCTTGGCAATTGTGTTTGCATGTTCTAAGTTCCATGATTATATTTATGGCCAACCTATTCAAATTGAAAGAGATCACCAACCTCTTGTCACTATTTTGAAAAACCTATGCATACATCTCCTGCAAGATTGCAACATATGATGTTGAAATTGCAAAAGTATCATTTTAATCTTGTTTACACAAAAGGCAAACTTCTTTATCTTGTTGATACTTTATCCAGATCACCCAGAAATAACACCGAACAGTATGAACATGAGAAACTTGATTATGAAGTCATGGAAGTGAGAATTTTTTCTTCCATGCATATCAGTGAGCTTAAATGTCACACAGCCTCAGATCCAGTACTTTAGAAGCTCAACCACTTTATCAATCAAGGATGGCCATTAAAGCAATCTTGTTTACCTCATGACCTGCAACCTTATTTTCCTTACACAAATAAGATTTTGTTTGACAATGGTATCATCATGAAAAGTCTAAAAGTGATTGTTCCAAAATCCTTACAATAAGAGTGCATTACCATCTTGCATCATGGCCACCCAGGAACTGATTGTACCAAAAGAAGGGAGAGAGGGCTAGTATTTTGGCCTCCTATGTCAAAGGATATTGAGAGAGTGCTTTCATCTTCTTCTCTATGTAATAGTACTAAGCCACATCAACAGAAGGAACCACTTCAGCTAAACCAGATTCCTGAACCACCTTGGTCGACAGTAGCTACAGACATTTTAGAGTGGAATGGTCAACATTACTTGGTGTTAGTAGACTTTTATTTAGAATGGTTTGTGATTGACCTACTTCATAATCTAGCATCCAGTACTGTCATTACTAAGTTGAAGCATTATTTTGCAGTCCATGGTAGTCCGCACATAGTTCTTTCTGACAATGGGACACAGTTTTCAAGCCAGCAGTTCAATAGATTTTCTGAAGAGTGGAACTTTATTAATGTTACGAGTGACCCTAAGTACCCAAAGTCAAATGGTTTGGCAGAACGTGCAGTTCAAAGTGCAAAACAGTTATCAGAAAAGTTGAAACAAGACAATAGTGATGCTTTTCTGAATCTCCTGAATTTCAGAAATATTCCTTGTGATAAACGTCTTGGTTTACTTGCACAAAGGCTTTTGTTGAGACAAACCAGAACCACATTACCAATTAGTAACAATCACTTTGTTCCCTGTGCTAAGAACAACAAAGCAGTGAGAGCTCAACTCATGAAAAGGCATTTGTCCCAGAAGTCCTATTGTGATAAGTCCAGCAAACTGCTCAAACCATTACTAGAAGGGAAGATAGTGAGGATGCAGACATCCAAAGGTTTTGATTGGATTGGAGTCATTAAAAGTGTATGTCCAGAACTGAGATCATAAATTGTGGAATCACAAGGAGTAGAATTTAAGTGGAATCGGAAACATTTGGCATCGGTGTCCGATCCTGAATTACAGCATCTTGCCTGTGAAAAAGAGTTTAGATGTCAGAGTGAGTTATTCAGTATTCCAGTTCCAAGAGGACATTCCAGCAAATATTCCTGTTCCTGAGAAGATTCACAATACTCCTGAAACAGATTGTTCACCAATGGCTGTCCCTGTTGCTAAACCCAGTCCTAATTTCTATATCACTAAATCAGGTCGCATTTCCAGACCATGTTCCAGATACACGGCAACTTGAACATGAGTATTCTGTTTATTTATCAATGTCTGTATAATTGCTTGTTTTTTCAGATGTCATTTTATTGTGGGCAATTCACTAAAGAGGGAGGATGTAGATCAGTATGTATGTATACCTTTAAGAAGCCTTCCATGGGCTTGGAAATGTGTATAAATACTGAGCAAGTGCGAGCCAGACTGACATTTTGTACAGAGCTGTTCAGATGTAAGCAAGCATGGATGTAATCGTATGCCAGTTAAGCAGCTTGTTTATATTTTATATTGCTGCTATTCATTCTGATACGTTTCTGTATAATAAAGCATATAAACAAACTACCCCCCCTGTTCGTCTTGAATCATAACATAGGATGAGCGACAGTTACCACACTTCTAACACAGCTTCAAATTCAAGTGGATTGTGGATGTCTGTTATGTTGCCCATTCTTCCTTGTAGGTGTGCCAAACTGTTCTATTTTAACTGTTAGTTATCTGCACAGTAGATAATCCACAATAACTACCCTGCTGTTGGTATTACTTGGTCATTCCTTTTGAGTAAGCAATTAATGTATAAAAATTCAAAAATAGATGGACTGCAGTGTAACAGAGCATGCTAATGGAAGGAGTTAAAAATGAAACTTGTTTCGTGCACTTTGTATTTGCATCCACAACTTCCAAATATACACTTTTTATTTAACTCAGAGGAAGTCATTCAGTCAGATGAAATTTTCTTCACTGCATGTGAAAGCAATCAAATGTGCTTTATGGCTCCCTAGTGATTAAAATAAAAAATAAAAAATAAACACAAAATAAAACATGGAATCATGCCTGGTGCTACAAACTGGTATGCAGCTGAATGCAGATGATGCATCAAAATCATCACTTCTCCACAGTTAATGAAGTACTTTTATAAAAAATAAACATTACTATAATCCCTTCCATAAAACATATCTTGCAAACCTTTCAGTGTGCTTTGTTTACGGAATTCATTTCCCTCATTATTGCACAATCCATATAAACATATGCTGATATAATAAAAAAAAGACTTGCTGATTCACACCTTGTGCAGTATTTACTGAAAGCATGCAGACTGCTACTTTTATATGATTAAACAAGTTATGTTTGTACAGGGTACCTGTGCCATATCACACTAATTTAATGCAGAGAATGCCAAATGTAGTAAAAATACTTTTTTGGTTCAAATAGAAACATTGCCAATAAACAGTGACATGTCTAAAGCCAGTAGTAGACTATTTCAAGCACTTGACACTCAAAGTTTTGTCATCATTTTTCTCTAAAACAACCAATCACAAATGTCACAAGTTTTTGTCGACATATCCCTAATTTCCAAACAGAAATTACCACACCAATAAAGCTAGTGCAGCTAGTATTTATTAAATACACAAAATCCAGTTAATAAACCTAGCAAACAGAAAATGGCAAAAGTGAAGCACGGAAACCAATTCATGAAACAAACTTTATATCAGACAGCACTCAAGCCGCGGTGGTACAGCGGTAGCATTGTTGCCTCACAGCAAGAGGTTTTCCTGTTCGATTCACGGCTGGAGTGCCTTCTGTGTGGAGTCTGCATGTCCTCCTCGCGGTCGAGTGGCCTTCCGAAAGACATGCGGGAATGGGCGTGCCTTTGCTGAAGGTTGGGAATCGGGCTGGCAACTCAGCACCATAAAAAAAATCTACTGCCAATCATTAGCGGACTGGAGTTCCGCTGTGGCGACCCCTAACCGGGAAAAGCCGAAAAGACAAACAGCAAGTGTTGACTGCTCTCCTGAAAGCAATTACAAACTATATATGAAAACTGCAAGCAGTGTTAGTCATACCACTCACTGTAATCTAAACTGAAAGCAGATACCCAGAATTGTGTACCCATTGCTCAACCCAAATAGTTAACCAGACAAAATATGCAACCAAAGTGCAAGGAGAGGGGGGAAGAGGGGGATCCCTTCAAAGAAGTGGATACATCTAACACTGTCTCAATGAATTCTCAGCTCTCATAATAGCTAACTAAGCAATAAAAGAATAAAAAGTGAGGGAGGGAGGAAGTGAAGGAGAGCGGGAGCTTGTGCCACAAACTCCTGTGCCAAAGAGACCAGAAATCATATCGAAATGACAATATTACCAACTCTCCTCCACCATTTTATCTACCTCATTTCCTTCACTTACAGTATCCCTCAACATGGCACTTCCTATCACTCACACTTCCTGGACTCTGTCCACACGTACTCTGACAATCCCACAACCAGGCAGGCATAAACAGACAAATACGTCTGCCTAGAAAACTCTGCTTCTCTATGCACACTAACAAAGTCAGTGCAACCAGTCTTTTCTAAGTACAAAAAATCCAGTTAATACTCACATATAATAACACACAGACAATAGCAGCAGTGAATTATAGAAACCAGTTAAAGAAAGCAAACTTTGTATCAGAGAATATTGCTGGCATCTCATTTGAATGTAGTTACAAGCTGCAAATGCAATAATCTCACAAACGAAGCAGCTTGTCAGGCAAAACAATAAAGCCCTGACCAGTATGAAATTGTAAAGACCACCACGAACAGCTCAATGCACTTCACCACACTTTAATCCATAAAACGCAGCACATTAATGCTCCACAATACGTTTTCATTTAAAAAGCTGCAAATGCAAACAACTACAAGCAGCACTAGTCATTCTGCTGACTTTAATCTAAACTAAAATCAGATACCCACAGCAGCAGTATATCCACTTCTTACCCCAAAGTAGATAACCACCCAAAATATGCCACTAAAAAGCAAGGAAAGGAGAAAAGAAGGGTTCCTTACAAAGAAGTGGACCCTTCTTACACCATCCAGCAGGCTGCCTAACTGGCACCCTGTTAACCCTTTCCACCATAAAGGATTATAATTAAACCTTCTAACAGATCAAGCCTTAAATCCTTCCACTAACTCCTATAGCAATAATGAGATACAGTAAATAAATCTAAACCAGCACTGCTATGATGAGCACCATCAGATGTATATCACACTGATTCTCTGTCAGCAAAGTCCCAATGATCTATCTTACCAAAATCCAAGATGGAGCTGTCCTAGACACCAATGGTCCAGAGATCCTCTCCAAATATCTAAAACTAATTGCCTCTCTATACATGAACCATAGAATTATTTCAGACCATGCTACTACTATGATCCCAAGGCACCTTTGCTTCATCCAAACTAAATCCCTCACTATGCATAATAATAGACCACTTTTACTTAAGTTTGTCTAAGTCATTACCTCTTAATTGAATTACCATATTTTCTGGCATCCATAACTGTGTGTAGCTCATCTAACTTACAACTTGTTCCACATCATTGCTGAGGAAACCTAGCCAGATTACTTCTCATGTTCCAGGGCCCAGCCCACAAAAAGGTTCTACTAGGCCTTATCAGTGCATACTTTCCTGCCCAGTACCCAAAGGGACGATCCAGAAGTAATACTACAATTAATACAAACATTGAGCTACAACAGCCCTCTAAACTATCTAATATATGAAATTAATACATTTGAAGACCACCTCCTGACTAATTACCTCAATAGACTTACCTTCCAAAGTCAAGTTTGAAACTCTACCTATACTGAAAGAATGAGCATAAAATATAATGGTCAAAAAACATTGACTCACCAATGCCCTTTCCAACTTGATATAAAATTGCCTAGCTGAAGCTAGCCTACTGTCTAACCCTTGATAAACATGATTAACCCTCCATACCTTGACAGTTGTTCCCAGGATAATGCACCTGACACCTGATACAGTAAAACTTCAGTATTCTTCCCTAAAACTACCTGTTGATCTTGACTCATTTGAGCCCTCTTACCCAGGATAATGCACCTGATACCTGATACAGTAAAACTTCAGTATTCTTCCCTAAAACCACCTGTTGATCTTGACTCATTTGAGCCCTCTTACACCTCTACAACCAAATCAAGACTGCAATATTTGTAATATGCAGATCATTCCACTGGAAACTACCTGAAAATTCACTTACCTGAAAACAACTGTCATACATGAAAACTGATAAAGTCACCCCCACACCTTCTCAGGTATTGCCTCTAGATGTTCTACCTCTGGCACTAATGCATGGAACCTGTGGAAATGAAAGCAAGACAAATTTTCAACTACAACATACAATTTGCCCAGCGCATGTTTAGCACAAAACATAAAGTTAATTCTCTGTTTTTTCACAACAAATCGCCTGAACACCAGCTGAACGAACTCAGACCTAGCAGTTTTTCTAATCAGGACCTGCACCAGTCCACAACTATCTGAATGAAAAAATACCTTTGTTTTTGTAAGTCATCTTGGCAAACTACCAAAGCCATCCATATTTACATTAATTCTAAAACTATAACATCTCTCTTCCACTCACCTTGCCACTCAACTGGTCATTCCACTTTGAACCATCTACCTTTAAAATAATCTGCAATGCCTTAATCTCTTGCTGCATATGTATAAAATATGTAAATTAGTTGATGATACCCATTCCTCTTGCCAAAAGGAAACTCCATTTTAATAGCATAGAAATTCCATCCAAATAGAAAGTTCCTGGTAGACAAACCTTGTTGCATTTACTCTGATGTGCTTACACCTCGCTCCCCTCAACATGCTAGCCAAGGATCTATTAAAAGTTCTCCTTGGCCCAACTGCCCTGCAAACAAAATAAAATAAGTATACCAGTTTCATTACTTCTATAACCATAGTCTTGTCTCTCTCCTTATTGAGGTATATCTTATCACACAGCTTTACCTGCTCCTCCAAAGGCAAGTGAAACAAACCCTGTTCTGCATCTGTTACTAAACCTAAAAAAATAAAACCTTGCTATGGCCTTCCAGTTTTCTCCCAACCTGTCAGCATACATCAGTGAAGGAATGCATACCTTTCCCTGTAGCTTCTAACCCCACAACAAGCAAAAGGAAGTCATCCAAGTAATGCCCACCCACTGAGCAGGGGTCCATGTCTGCCACATCCAATGTACACTTGTGTTAAATTTTTTAAAAGTAGCAAATGTCACTGCACAGCCCACTGGGATTATTTAGCCAAAATAAAATTTACTCTACAAACAAATAACACAGGCCAATCTAACTTCCACCTGGGGAGGAGCTTCACTATCCAGGTTAGCTAACTATGAGTAGTTAAAACACTGGATGATCCAAACTGCATTATTTACGTAGGCATACTGATCCTTTGCATCTTCTCTAATTATATAGTCATTTACAGGGCCTCCTTCTGGAAAAGAAAGATGCTGAATTAGCATAACCTCACCAGGTCTCTTCGTAGGGGCCAGCCCAAATGAGGAAGTTATTATGTCTGAGAAAAGGAGGTGCCTCATGTGGGCCTAAGTCCCTATGCACCTGTTCTGCCTTGTTTAGCAGCATCTGTGCTATGGCCTCTCTACCCTTAACAGACTTCAGGTTCTGATACATTTTTTTAAATTCCACTTACCCCTTTCCTAATTGAATAACCTAAAGAAAAGCCTTACATTAACTCATGGGCCTCTGCCTAATTGGGCTAATCCTGCAGGAATGACTGCAAAACTCCCAGTCTAATGGGAGAATTGGATAGGAAGTCTCTTTGCTACTTATTGAAAGGGCAAAAATTACCCAATCTCTCCTTCCTAATTGCCAGAAATTAGCTTGTACACAAAGCGCAGGACCCAGATATGCCAAGTTCAAGCCCTAAGCCTCACTGGCATCTTCTTGCATAAAGCTGCTAAGGCTTCTGTCAAATCCTTCACCCCATGACCTAGTCTCTGCAGTTGTTTGTGTTTCATCTGCATCTATGAGATCAAAGAGAAACACAAATTTTCTCCCAAATAAACATTTCTTTTACTGAAAGGAGGTGAGTCACATCACAGAAAATACCTGTTCTGCCTGTCAGAAAAACTTGCTTGTTTTCCAAACCCAAGATGCACTCACTATCTCTCTCTCTCTCTCTCTCTCTCTCTCTCTCTCTCTCTCTCTCTCTCTCTCTCTCCCTCTCTCAGACTAACTGGCTACCCCTGCCTCTGCTGCTCTGATCTTAGCAGAAGTGGTTACCCCAGGTTTCCTTTCTTCCTGGGGCACATTATAGGATCAAGTAGCAAGCTGTTGGGGCTCATGTAGGACGTCTGAAGAATAAAAAGAATAAATAAAAGTATCGAATGCATAGCAAAAATTCAGTATCGATGACCATTTCCCCATATTTCCCAATGAAAAACAATAAATGTCAAACCTAATAATGCATTTACATATTTTACATTTCCTGACAATATGCACAATGCACAGAAATACTATACTTGTCATGCTCAAGGATTATGGCTTGGACAAAGTTTTAGTATGCTGTATTGTAACAGATCAAAGTGTTAGGTAACAAGACAACAAAGTGTGAGAATGTAAGAAAGATATTTGTGACTAAGTAAAGAGGAAAAGACTGTCATATTACAAATTCAAGATCAACAAGTTGTACCTGTTTTGAAATAATCTGGAGATTTGGATTCAATTTAAAATTTATTTCAAATTTTGCTGCATAAACGCAGCTATTTGCTAAACAAAACAAAATACTTTAACAATTAAATAGACTTAGTAAACTCCTCTTCTCTTGAAACTACTATGTATTAAAAATACACCTGGCAACTCTTTAAACTACAACATACCTGCTGAGATCCCTAGTCGAAAAGCAAACAGTCAAGCACCGAATAGTGGCTATGTGAAAGATCCAACAATTCAAAACATAAATGTATAACAAATTTCCTAACAGCTTGGGGTAGCCCACTGGAGACAAGTGACCATTTTCTGCAGCAACTGAGAATTACTGTCTGGTGAAGTGACCTGGTCAGAGTCACACTGAAGATAAATGAGAGAATCAAATCCTGTACTACACGAAGCAGATCATTAATAGCTCATAGTCTTAATCATCTAGAGCAAGTACCAGATAAACTGTTGTAGCCCAAACACAGCGCATTTCACACTTACGTGCCTGGAAGAGTACAAACTAATTTAAAAATGCACTAATAGTTAGACTTTCTACTGCTCAGTTCATTCACAGCTAAATAATACACATACTGTAAGCATTCAACAGAACAAATAAACTAAGGATAATACCAAAAGAAGAACATGGCCTCTTTAATAAAATTGATTACTTCTTTTACACAATAACAACTCTGGGATGCAGGAGCCAAGTATTTACACACAGACACAAACACACATACACACACACACGCGCACACACACACACACACACACACACACACACACACACACACACACACACACACACACACACGGATGTGAGCATTACTTACGTCCTGTTATAT
The DNA here is from genome assembly GCF_019279795.1 of Protopterus annectens. Lineage (NCBI taxonomy): Eukaryota > Metazoa > Chordata > Ceratodontiformes > Protopteridae > Protopterus > Protopterus annectens. The sequence goes on from NC_056744.1 coordinate 230,243,886, forward strand.
AGCTGCATACCTACCAGATGTTTGCTTGCAATTAAATTAATGAACAAATACATAAGTAATGATGTAGAATTATATTTCAGATTACTGCTGTGAAAACTATACAGTGCAACTGATGACCTCCCAACCTCTTAGACTGAGAATCAGGGACAAACATCTAAAATCAGGAACAGATTTTAAACGTTTCTCTTATATTATTAGAAAATTGCTACCATAGCAGGTTTTACTTTAGCAATCCTTTTTTGAAGGGTATGAAACCTGAAACTCACGTCTGTCATCATTTAGTGATCCACAACACTTTACCAGAAAGCCAGAAATTTTAAGAAGAAAAGACCACAGATATGACAGAAAAAAATCAGGGACAGTTGAGAATTATACCCTCTGCATAAACATCACACACACACACACACACACACACACACACACACACACACACACACACACACACACACACACACACACACACACACACACATCAATTACTGCCACTTGAATTACTATACACCTCAGATATTGCTCGAAATAAGTGAATAAATTCATGTATAATTAAATGGAAATAGATCTCATCTTGTTTCTGTCAGAACCATACAGTGTAACTCCCCTCAGCCACCTCAACTTCTTAGCTCAAGGATCAGAAACAGGGACACAAAGTAAGGAACAGATTTAAAATATCTGTCTTAATTAATTAGAAAGTTGCTAGAACAACAAAATTTGAATTAGCAAACATTTTCTAAAGGATACAAGCCTTAAACTCATAAGCTTCTCATTATATAGTAACAGTAGTCAGGAATACTTTTCCAGAGAGCCACAACTTTACAAAGAACAGACCAAAATGCCTCTCAATATCTTAGCTCAGGAATGATGGATAATTTGTGGAACATGATTGATTTTTGCCTCATATTTATGCCCTATCCTTCACTAACTTATTTTTTCTCTTCTCGTAAATCACTGAGAATTATTGTCAGTCAATAATGCCTCTCATTACAGTGTCATAGTTTGTACTGTTCAGAGAATGCACACCCATACAGCAATTATTATTCTGTTAATGCTTTAACTGATTTGAAGTTGACTGGCACTTATGCTAGCAAAGTGCTTCCTGGAGTCAGCATTGCAAGGTTTGAATCTGTTCACAGCTATTTGGATATTGTGTGACTTTGAAAAAGTCATTTAACCAGAGAGTGCTCCTGGGTCACTCCTGAAAAAGAAACACTTATTCTGCCGGGTTGACATTGTTAATAAATACATAAAACAATATTCAAACATTGTCCCTTTTTGTATCCTAAAGACAAAGGGCCAAAATCAGGGTATTTTAAAAGGTACTCTACTTCGCTTAAATGTTAACACTATTTGCATCAACATGCATTTTATAAATATGAAGTATGAAACCCTAATGTCTGGTGTTAGTCATCAACTGTAACTTTAGTGATTTATTAGAAAATAGATAATTTTACAAGGGACAGTGCCAAATAACAAGGCAAAACCAGGGACAATTGAGACTGATGTCACTGGGGCACAAAAGCAACATTTTAAAATTAATTTCTCTTTTCTCATTGCCAGCCTCTGTTATTTCCATTTTTCTTACACTATTCATCTTACTTTTTTTTTCACATACATACATACCTAAAGAAGCAGCAGCCCTTGTGCAGACCTTATCTATTGTCACATTTGTTTTGGTTCTGGATTAGCTGTGCTGTCAGTGATAAGCAGTTTACCTCTGCCGGCTCTTATAAGATCATTCTACCCTGCTCTTTTTATCAAGTGTTCATCTTTTGCCCTAGATGAGCAGTGGAACTGCAGCTTTCATGATGTTTTGATTTCTCCCTCTGCCTCTCTCTGTTTTAGTTATTTTCTCAAATAACTTCCTTCATATCCAGAAATGATGCGTACAGGTCGCAGTCTGTTATTTGTTCACTTAAGCAGCACTGACTCATTGATACATCTGCTACAATCCTTCTGTCTCTTCTTGTTGAAATTACATAATGACATTATATACTGACAATGGGAAGAGACAGAAAGGTATTTAAAAAAGAATGAGAGGTGAGAAAGTGAAGATAGTGGAAACAGTAGTTAGCCTGTTTCTGCTTATCCAGGAATAATATAATGGAAGATTGCCAAGACCTCTGTTAGTTGGATATTTGGGAAGAAAAATACCAGACCCACATTGATGCGAATCAGATGTCATCGTTAATTTTCCTTGCATTTAATTAGATAAGTCTTGTCTGGGAGATTTGTACTCAATGTGCTACTTTTCAGTACGGCTTAGAAATGCTGCCAGCTCTTACATCATATGTCCAAAGTAAACTCAAATTATACCTAAGAGATCTGCATTTTCATCTGAGATTAATGCATGGAGCAAAGTCTGTATACGTTTCTCAACAGGAAAAATATCCATGTGCAGAAAGTGTTGGTTCATTTTAAACTCAACTACCCATTTCTTTTGTTAGGCACCTGCCCTATAAGGAATGAATAAAAGTGCCAGTAATGTAATTCTGTTATGCAGTGACAGGTGACAAAGAAGTCTCTTTGTGTAGTGTGTTATTGTACAACAGTTTCAGTGTTAGTCACTACCCCATTATTAGACAGGATTTCAAGTCTTACTTATCCATTCCTAAGCTTAAAATGTACAGCTCTTTCATATTTAACAAATACACAAAAACTCAAAGCAGAATAAAGAAACACAGGACATAGGACATAATGGTACCTGACTTAACCCTCTTCTAGTCCTAAGGTTTCTTTTTTTGTAACATCCTTGCCACAAACAACTATTAATGTTGATTATTGTTGCCATAAAATATGATAGGAATGCATTGATTTCTCTTGTACTAAATAACATTACAACATATGTGGATTGTTCTAAATGAACTTTAACTGGTGTGGAAGTTCAAAGGTCAGTGGCATGCATCTAAAATGGCCAGATTTTTGCAGAATGTCCAGATTTTTGCCTCATATTTTTGGTCTGTTCCTCATAAATTTTGAGGTTTTCTTGCAAACCACTGAGTACTTTAGTCAATAATTCATGACACACATCGGTTTCAGAATTTATACCCTTCAAAAATAAATGGCAACACAAACAGTTATTCTAACAACTTTCTAAGTTTATAACAGCAATAGTTAAAATCTGTTCCTATTTTTGGGGCTTTATCCCCAAACTGTTTTAAAGTGTGTCCAAATTTCTTGTGCTGAAAGGTTGAGAGGTATGGCACAGTTCTTCAGGGATTGATGTAATTGAAAGGTGATAGGTCATATTTCCTAACTGTTTTTAAAATCCAAGGAATCTAGGCAGGACTTCATGTCTTATGCTTCTGGTCTGTCTCACAGTTTGACTAATACTCAGTATTAGGTGATCCTAATGCAATCTAAAAATGCAGAAAACCAGGCCCTCCCTCAGTCAGAAAGTATAGGAAATTATGTTACTATTGGGTAAACTGTGCAGAACTAAGCCGTATACTAAGCAAATTACGTCACAATTACTGGACATTACACCTCTCAAATTCTTTGCTCATGAATTGTTGACAAAGCCAAAAACAACTGGGAATAAATCCCAAAAGCAGGGATATTTTTAAATATTACTCTTATTCACCTAACAAATTAAATGAGCAACAGGTTTTGCTTCAATGTGTATTCTCTGAGCAATATGAAGTAGAAACCTTCAATGCATGGCAATATTGACTGAATGTAATTTTCAGTAATTTACCTGAAAATCAAAATATTATGATGGCAGAGCAAATAAGGCAAAATAAAGGGTGTTCTGCAAAAATCATGGACAGCTTTGTTCCCCCAAAAAGAGCAGTGTACCCTTGCTTGTGCCATACCAGTAACTCACCAATGCTACCCCAAAAGAACAGTATATGGTTGCATGTGCCATCCAACCTGGCCTTCAGTTGTTGGCATCTACATAGGACAGTTAATATGCTTACACACTTTAAAGCCAAAGATATTGAATGGCTTATACACTGCATGTCTCACACTACTTTGCAGATAAATGATAAATTACCAAGAAACACAGACATGAGAGACACAGCTGTATATGTTCAAGCATAATCATAACAGGCCGTATGCTCAGTAAGTGCACTACGTCCAAATATAATAATAATAACACCTGATGGTTTGATAGCAGTGTACATTCTGTTTCTTTTGGTTGTGTGAAGAATGACTTTAATCTTTTGCTGCAAAGCTGTTTCTGTGGCAAAGAGGAATAAGGCATCTACTCTCTGTTCTGAAGATGCATTGGTGTGAGAGTTTAAATCCTGCACTATGTAGAAATATCTCATGTGTACTATGATACTGTATATGCCATATATTGGTTTTCCTCATTTCATGTATTTCTCTTTTTTTCAATTTCTTATTCCTGTTGTGAAAACAGGACAAACCAGACCACCTAAGAAGCAGACAGCCACAACTATAAACAAGATATATTTATGTAATGCTCTTTAACATTGCAAAAACAAGGCCTGGAGTACAGATAGAAGTATCAGACATTTGCAATGTGGCTTGCATTTGCGCACTGCTTCCCTATGCACAAACAGGTGTATCTACCATGAGTGTACTTTGTTCACCATTGCACAAACCAGGTGCTCACTGCCCTATGGGACTGTATATGTCATGCTTCATTATCGGTGTTTATTCTCCATTTCCTGTGTCTGACATCAAACTACATGTGGAAACATTACAAATCAAGGGCCCAGTCTACATCATATTCATGTTTTGTCTCCCCCACACCACCAGGCACTACAACACTGGGGCCTCCGTACTTTTTCCACACATATATCAACCACACTACACAGTGTAATATATAATATTGTGTGCTCCAGCATGGACAGGGCCACCTGGTGGTGCTCACAGCCTCACTCTGCTAAACTCAAACATCCAACTATGCACAATAAGGGTACTTGTGTTGCTACACAGCTAGGTGTCTAAACAGCCTAGTGCTATTAGTGCTAACAGGCTAGTAGCCTCATAAAACACTATGAAGCTATGTGCCTAGGCAGGCCTCCCAAGCTGTTGTGCACCACATGGCCTGCTGATGTCATCTACTATAATTGCACCTGCACTCTCATATAAATCATACTTGCGTTGTGGTGCTTTCATTAAGTACAGTGTTCTGTATGCTGTGCACCTAGCTAGGTATGGGTTCTATTCTCAATGCCGTCAACTGTGTGTGTGTGTGTGTGTGTGTGTGTGTGTGTGTGTGTGTGTGTGTGTGTGTGTGTGTGTGTGTGTGTGTGTCTAGTTAGCAGAGCAGATGTGGTATTCTACAGTTACTTTTCCAAGGGCATAGATTGCCAGTATTTTGGTTCTTGCAGAAGCCTACACATCAGTTTCATGCAGGTAGGGGTTCTATTCTCACTGTAGTCAACTATGTGGGTATTACAGATCAGCATATGGGATACTTATTCTGTATATAACAGAGACTGCTAATGTCATGAGCTATAAACGGTTGTCTGACACACTCCAATTCTAACTTGAGCTGTGGCACTTGCATAAAGTATTGTGTTCTGCAGTCTCTGTACTTAGAGAGGTAGGCATTCATTTGAGTCACTGTAGTCAACTGTGTGTGTCTGTTAGCTATTGTTTGACATTACTGACAGGCTTTTACATCAGCATGTGGGACACTTATTCTGGCCTCAACAGACTCTGCTGATGTAATCAACTATATGATAGTTTGGGATCTGCAGTAATCCCAACAGAACATGTTCAGACAGTGGGCTAGAGGCCAGGAAGATGTGTCCTCATCCTATACCACATGGATTACAGTGACATGGCCTTTAATCTATCCGCATACATCATGGCATGGTTTGTAGCCTCTGTGTTATGTTGATGAGAAAGGCCTGTGGTTTATCCAGCTACTGCATATGTCTGGTGAGGGCAATGCAAAAGAGATGATTACATTGTTTTACTGTTCTGATCAGATTTTCCTCTCTTCCTCCTCCTGAGATCATCCAAATGGTGTTGACATTAATCGCCAGTGTGGGAGATACCTATAGCACTAGCCAAAGCCATGTCAACAATATTCCATGCTTCAGATTTGTTTTATGAGCCTGAATAGTCCATCTGCAGTAACAAGGGCCCATGATGTTTAACTGGGAGTACACCAAACAGTTTGGACTCCTGGATATCTCACCTCTTAGCTTGGAAATGTGCTCCCTCACCACAAACACCATCCATGACTACCAGAGATCAAGCACAATGTAGAATGAGGTTTTCCTGCTAATTGCATTTTATATCTGATGTTTTGCTGCTAATTCCAGTTTTTGCTCACTTACTGCATGTGCGCACAGTGTTTGAAAATGTTGAGTGATGCTTACCATCACATATACATGGTGCATGGGTTCTCCACTTCCAGTGTTTGTGCAACGTGGATCATTATGCAATCAGTGGCCAAAAAAAATAAATGAAGAAAACTAAAGAAAGGAAAAAGTAAATGCCAAGCTGTCATACTGCCCTTGGACAGAATCAGTGCTAACTGTGTAATAGCTCTCAACCTTCCATCTCCAAAATGTGGATCAGTAGCCCTCATAATGTGGACCAAATGGACAAAATGTGGAAAACATACTAATGGCTCACTAACATCTGAAACTAGGAAGGTTATATGATGCTTAAAATGTGATGATTTTACTTATGAAAAAGATCGTGTAATGAATTAATGAGAGGTATTTTTATTTAAACTGGATATCAGTAAGAAACTTTATAACACTGGATGTGTGACAGACCCTTTCAATGTGGAACTTCATGTAACATGAACATTTTAATATCCCAAATGAGGTATGTTCCTCATAATGAGGTACACTTGAAAGGTATGATATGTGAAGTCCTGGTGGTTATTGTGGCATTTCATGCAAATTCATGCACCAAAGCTACGTGAACTTACGCAGAATTGTTATCCACATTTGCTTGCAAGCTGTTGTGGCCAGCAACCTTACACAGAAATTCTATCCACATTCACCAAATAGGTTTCTCAGCCAGCAACAATGCTGTGAGCTGCACAAAACTTGGTTAGGCATGCCACAACTTATTAATATGCTTTGCATGATCCAGCACAATGAGCAACATCATATCCACTGTAACACTCCATATAGGCTCTGTGTGAAGCCTGCACAGACTTTACTGAATCCTGGAGAAGATTCAAAAGTTATTTTTCTTAAGTTTATAAATTCAAAGTTTTGATTCTTAAATATAGCAATAACCCACGCCTGGGTGTGGGTAATGCTAAATTTACCCACGGTTGGCGTGGTTTGGTCCCGAGGGCGAAGCCCGAGGACCAAACAAAGCCAACCATGGGTAATTTTAGCATTACCCACACCCAGAAGTGGGTTATTGCTATTATACCATGACATTATTTAAGAAAAGAAACTGTTACTTTTCTTAAATAATGGCATAGTATAATGCCTGTTTACTGCCCTTCCGCAGATGTCTGGCATCCGCGGCAGTTCTGATGTACTGCGCGCCTGCGCAGTACATCAGAGCTGTGGGCAAAAGCAATGGAGAAAGCAAGATCTCCGTTGCTTTTTTTTAGTGTCTCGCTATGTTAAATGAGTTTAACATAGCAATACAGTTTTAAAATAAGCAACGGACATCTCCGTTGCTTATTTAAAACTGTCTCGCTATGTTAAACTCATTTAACATAGCGAGACACTAAAAAAAGCAACGGAGATCTTGCTTTCTCCGTTGCTTTTTTTTTAAACACTGCCTCGCTATGTTAAATGGGTTTAACATAGTGAGACAGCTTTAAAATAAGCAACGGAGATCTCTGTTGCTTATTTTAAAGCTGTCTCGCTATGTTAAACCCATTTAACATAGCGAGACAGTGTTTAAAAAAAACGAGTTATACTAATGGAAAAAAGTCCGGGCGACCGGACCTTTTTCCATTAGTATAACTCGATTTACAACGGGCACGCTGGCCAATCAGCGTGCACGTTTTGGGGGGATCATGGTATAATGGCCCTTTTACTCTTGACACCCTGAGAACAACAACAAAACTAAAATGTGACAGGAATGTTGAAATGTCAAAAACACTACTTCACTTGTAACAGCTTTTACATTGTCTCAGTTGCAATTAATGTTAAAGAAAAATATTTATTTCAATGTTTATTATATAAAAATAAATATTTTAATAAAATTATATATAAATATTATCAACAATGTAATGACTTTAAAAAGTCTGTTCATTTTGTTGGTGTGTATTAAACCCACAAGCAGGGAAAGACACTATGACTAATTGTTTGAATAAAGGGAATTGCACTTGAAATTATTGCTTATTGCTAACCAGAAAGTTTAAACATCATTTGCATTCTGGCAACATAGATAAGAAGTTAAATTTGTGGCCTGTAATTGTCTTCCTCCTTTAGTCATCACTCTTATTCCATCATTTTCAAGTTACGTGCTCAAAGTGAACAGGTGACTACATCACATTAGTGAGTTTTGTTGGCTCTGTCTTGAGAAGATGCAATTTGCCTGTTAAGATTATTTGTTTAGTTAATAAATATTATTAATTATTTAATAAAAAATAAAGAAATATCTATGTGTTGTGCATACAGGTTGCAGTAAACTCACACAGTGCTATTATGTGTGACACATGGAATGATTGTACCAAACTCAGTATTGAGTTTTCTTGGCCCCTTTACCATTGTATGATTCATCTCATATCTGAAAATGTTCTTTGTGACTAGGATATTTAGGTAAAATGTTCTTCTTTTCCTGGTTAGGGGTTGCCACAGCAGAACTCCGGTCTGCTAATGATTGGCAGTAGATTTTTATGATGCCAAGGTGCCAGCTCGATGCACAACCTTCAGTGAAGGCACACCCATTCACGCATGTCTTTCGAATGCCACTCAACCACAGGGAGGACATGCAGACTCCACACAGAAGGCGCTCCAGCCGAGAATCGAATGGGAGAACCTCTTGCTGTGAGGCGACAATGCTACCGCTGCACCACCATGGCTTAACAATCAAATCATTGATCTATCAATAAATAAATGCCACTATTTTCATTCTAGAGACTCTAGTAAAACAGACTTGTTGTTTTATTTCCCTTGGTGATTCTGTTTAATGCAGTACCTAAATAATGCATATAGAACCACTGATGTCACCATGTAAACGTATTAACTTTGTAGGAAGTTTAAAAGTGAGTACAGCATAGCATCGTTTAATAGATGTTCACTATATAGCTAGTTAAACAGAATATATAAGTTAGCATAATGGCATATAAAAGCTGTGTAATGGTAAAACACTGTCACACATCACAGCAAGACTTTCCTTAATGGTTACTTTAAAGCACTTGCAGTGGAAGCAGAGTTCAGGCTTTGTTTCCATTTGTTAAATGCTTCATATTTAAATCATCTTGAGCTTGCATTTCACAATATTCTTACTAGTCAACTGAGGAGATGAACACTATACAGAGTTGTGATGTTTTTTCAAGCAGACAGACATGCATCTATGTCTGTGACAGTCGTTTGTCAGAAGAACTCAGGAGTTTGTCAGGAATACCTTTTATTATCCCTACGTCTGTGAACTGGTAATGTGAGATCAAGAGTCTGAAAAATGTCAGAAATGGCTTTTTGATATATACATATCTGTATATGATATTAAAGTAATAAGAGAGAAATTGAGTTTGTGAGTGTGTGTGTGTGTGTGTGTGTGTGTGTGTGTGTGTGTGTGTGTGTGTGTGTGTGTGTGTGTGTGTGTGTGTGTGTGTGTGTGTGTCTGTGTGTCTCTCACAATTTTGGTGGTTCACACTCGACCATGCTGAAAGCTTTGTCACACAGTTCAACTTACACTTCACCACACAATTCAACTTACACTTCAGCCAAACGGTCACTTCTTCACTTTAAAACCATAACCTTACAAACCTACAAGTTCGACCTTCAACAGAAAATGAAACTAACACATGCAGTCTTACTCCAGTTCAAATAATATCTAAAAAACTGAAACTGACACCTTGAACCTTCATCATTTACTAGCTGAATATAATACAATTGCCACCAGTGCTCTGCCTGCCATACCTCTATACTAATAAATCACTCAGTCAAAGAAAATGACATCCCAGCACTCTGGACAAAATCTTACAAAGTACCCCTGCACAAACGTAGCCCATCTACAAACCTTACTATCTCCCCTATCAAAAATTATAGAATGATGCATACACTAAAAACTCATTACTTAATTATCTGAGAATAATATCCTGACTGCAATACAGCATGGCTTTTGCCCTAATGATAGCGCTACCACTGCCCTACTAAACTCCGCCAACATAATGAATCACAGCAGAAATACTGGAGTCTCATCTCTTTAGTCTTTCATGACTTGTCCAAAGCATTTGAAAGTATGCAACCAAAACTTCCTATGCAAACTCTCCTCCTTGGATCTTGCCGAATCCACATTCCACTGTTTCTGCAGCTACTTATCACACCAAAAATAGGCTGCCAAATGACAAAATTATTTATCTTCCTTCCTATCTATCTCATTATGGGTTCCCAAAGGATCATTATCCCCCTACTGTTCAATACATTTATCAATGAACTCCACACTGCCACCAAACATGCATCCATAGTAAAATACATTGATGACTCAACTCTTATTTGTGCAGCTAAGACACTGCCCATATTTCAAGAACTTACCCAGCAGCGCTTTTTCTCCTTGGAATCCTGGATGGATAAATCCAAACTCCTTCTACATTCTAAGACCAAATTAATGATCTTCACTCCCAAACAATTGCATAATAGCATCATACCACCACACACAAACTGAAGTGGTTTCATATCATGCTAAGCTATTAGGTGTTGGCAGAGCTGATCAGATGAAATCTGTCATATTGAAGAAGTAATAAAAAGAACACACTAAAAATTAGGCTCACTGTATAGAGCAAAACCCTTCCTTACAGATAAGGTCAGAAATTAGGTCTTGTCTATCAAATAAACTTAAGGAATATTGCAACAAAGTTGCAAAATTTGTCACCCAATCTTCACTGTAGAACTCACTACAGTAAACAAAGCTAAACTGGCTAGAGCTGATACATGCTTTAACCCACTCAGAGTTACAGTTAACATGCAAAGTACTCCATAATCCAAAAAAGTACCCATCTCTAGATACCATAATTTAGCCATATTTCCCAAACAGAGCCTTGCATTCTATAGACAAGTCCTTAGTCATCACAGCAAAATCTAAAACCACTACAGGTGATTCATTGTAGTCTGTGTATAAAAAAATGAACTTTATCCCTACCACCTTGAGACCACACATTTCCTTAAAATTCTTTAAATCCTAACTGAAACAGCACCTCATGTACTCATGACTTTCTACCTGGCTATTCCCATGAAAGAGTCACTACCCATGTTAGTTTGAATTTTGGCTTTTCCCGGTTAGGGGGCGCCACAGCGGAACTCCGGTCTGCTAATGATTGGCAATGGATTTTTACAGTGCCGAGTTGCCAACCCGACGCCCAACCTTCAAAGAAGGCACACCCATTCACGCACACACTTTCCTGCATGTCTTTAAACATAACTCGACTGCCCCATAAAAATTTTAAATACCACCCATTCATTACATTACCTAGGACTCCATTCCAGTTTAGTCTACCTCTGACTCCATTTAACATGACTACCAACTGTTCTAGTTTCAAAATGTATTGCCCACACATCCGTGGTTACATCTCTTACAATCTCTAATGCGCTTAAACCCCCACTTTGTCTATGTAGTTCTTATGCTTTCCTTAACTTTTTCTATCACATGATTAGTATTATGGACTAAATCAAAGTCGAGACACGTCTTCTGCTTTTATTTTGATGTACATACTGCATCTCTGAAATAACCCAAAATTGTATATGCATGTCCTTTTTGCTTGTAACAAGGGCTGCTACCTACCTATTCAAGGGTATTGAAGAATTCTCTGACTTCATTGTATATATCATTCATTCTATTGTCTTGTACTGTATATTTGTTTACTAAGTATAATTATGTTTGTTTAATCCCTAGGCTGCTGCAAAAAATGGGTTTTGTCTAGTTGGGCTTTCCAGGAAATAAAATTTGTTGATGGAGAATGTTCAAGACATAACTGTTGTTCCGATCTCTGTAGTTTGTGGCAGCATATACGGTTTTAGACAATTTGCTCTGAATTCCCAAACAATAAAAAGTACACTGTATGTTAAAGGATGGAGAGTAGTATCTGTCTTATGCTTTCCAAAAATTTGTATGACTTAATGGAAAGTTGTTTCATGTGTGACATGCTGCATTGTGCTTCAGAACCAAAATAATGGAACCTTTTAATGAAAATGATTCTTGCCACGTTCCTCAGAAGGGGTTATGTGGTTTGCTGAAATCAGTAGATCCATAACTTCCAGCCTATATCTGTTTATATGTTTGGTAAGTGCTATAAATAGGAAAAGTCTGGAAAATGGGGCAACCTTCACCTCTACAAGTCCTGTCTATCTATACACAATGCAGGCCACCTAAGTAAAACCATAAATGTGTTCATTCAAATACTGCAGATGGAAAACACGGTGATTACAAAGGGCATGTTAGCATATTCAGTTACGTGACTTACATATTCAGCTTTGGTACCTAAATGTGATATGCATGTAGAAACAGATAATAATTGGAAAAGACTCAAATACCAGTATCTCAAAAAACAGATTGCATTCAGGGTCTGCCTCCCTTGAAGGAAATTTCCTCCAAACTTCTCCTTTTTGATAAATGGGATAGGTTTTATACTACACTGGCATTTTTTTTTTTACATCATCTCATCCTATACTTTAAGGAAGTTATTAAGTAAAGGAGCACCAAGCAGATGTTGACACATCTGGGTGACTCTGACTCATTGACTACACACCAGCTGGAAGCACTGGGGTCTCCCATTAAATTAGGCAAAAATTACTTAGCATGAGTTCAGTGTCTCTGTTTTCTCCTTATTATTTTTACTAGAAATTGTATGGGTACAGATACTGTAGCAATCTAATTTACTGTCACTCATTTCAACGCCTAATTCTTTTCAAACACAAGCATTTTTTTACTGATCATAGCAGAGTGTGGGATGTTTTTGCTTACAATTTACTTTTTCAGCCTACACCATGATTATTTTCTTAGTATTTCCACCAACAGCATACTTCTTTTTCCTTGTATTTGTTTTTTCATACCCCTGAAGTTGTAAACAGCATATTATTCATTCTAAAACCATTGAATATAGAAACAGTTTGTGGCCATATCTTAGAGTTAACCCCATTTGAACTCATGTGACAAGAGAAATAAGCAGCATTTTTATAGTAGTCTGATTGTTTATACATTAGAAAGAAAAGCACATGTATTTAAATGTTACTTAAACCCATTATTTTAGTATCTTTGCTTGCCTTATTAGTGTTTAGGCTGCGGTGGTGCAGTGGCTAGCATTGTTGCTTCACAGCAAGATGTTCTCTGGTTTGATTCTCAGCTGGAGCGCCTTCTGTGCAGAGTCTGCATGTCTTCCCCATGGTGAAGTGATGTTTAAAAGACATGCACATAGGTGTGTGCATGAATGGGTGTGCCTTCTTTGAAGGTTGGGTGTTGGCCTGGCACCTCGGCACTGTAAAAATCCACTGCCAATCATTAGCGGACTGGAGTTCCACTGTGACTACCTCTAACCGGGAAAAGCTGAAAGAAAGTTGTTGTTGCTTGCCTTATTAGAGTTTGCCTGGCAGTTGCTAAATGCTTCTTCCACTGATTTATTCATCTTTGTACAGTTTCTAAAACCAATTAACAAAGCTGCTATAGTTTTAATTCCTTGGGTCCCAATGCCTCTCCTGCTAGCAATGCTGTTATGCAATCCTGTCATAGTTTATACCAGTCCAACTTTGGGATCATATTCTGATATGCAAAATAGGTGATTATAACCCATGCTGAACAGTCAGAAATATCTTTCACAAATTCCAACACTGCAAGAAAGAAAAAAATTACCAAACTATTTATATTGTGGGCACCCAAATTGTAGAGTTACATTTGCAGAAGTGATAAAAGTTCTCATTTGTGCAAACATTTCTGGTAATATACAACGGAGAATTTGTTTTAGAATGTCAAGGAATGGCACCAAACAACTATTACACTACAGTACTAGAAGATGGGCTTTAAAAAGGAAGAAAATATGTTAATCTCAGATTATTGTGCTGTTGGAGGTTGCACATGAATTTTGGTTGAAGTAAACTCACAAATTTTATATTTTTATATATATATATATATATATATATATATATATATATATATATATATATATGTAACATTCTACATATATATGTATCTATAAATATCTATACCATATCTATATATATATATATATATATATATATATATATATATATATAGATGTGTGTGTGTGTGTGTGTGTGTGTATATATATATATATATATATATATATATATATATATATATATATATATATATATATATATATATATATATATATATATGTGTGTACAGCACTGCAGTGGTGGTGCTGCGGTAAAGTTGTCGCCTTACAGTAAGACACTGTCTGGTTCAGTTCTCAGCTAGAGCATCTTCTGCGTGGAGACATGCATGAATGGGCGTACCTTTGTTGAAGGTTGTGCATCAGGGCTGGTAACTTGGCACATAAAAATCAACTACCAATCATTAGTGGACCGGAGTTCCGCTGTGGCGATCCCTAACTGGGAAAAAGACGAAAGATATATATATATATATATATATGGGTTACCTACAAGATATTGAATGATTTGTTAAACCCAGTAAACTGCCAGTATAGCTGATTGAACATGTCAGCAGTTGTTCTGTGCAGGATTATGGTACAGGGTGGATTGAGGAATTAGCCATTTCTCTACTGTAGTATGATTTCTCAGATGGTATACATAATTATTAGGCAGAGAATGGCAGAAAGGGGCTTGCCCCTTGCAAAAAACATGTTTTTTTCTTTTGTTTTCAATCCATTGCTGATCAACAAATTGTGCTTGATCAGTTGCTGTTTGATGGATAGAGGTTTTGATGAATATTTGGACTGGGAATACCGACATCTGGAATAGCGAAGACTGACAATACTGGCCGTCCAACTTACTCCCCATTCCATACCAATGGTAGTGCTACTTCCCAAGTACAGAACAACAGGGGTTTTCAGGACTTGTGGGATTTTTGCAGGTTTGTCAATTCTAGGCATTCCATTTATCCGATACTCAACATTCTGGCTATAGAAGCACTTAACTGATTTGTCTTTTTCTGGCTATTGGAGTATAATCACTACTCTTCATGCACTGCACAGAAGTTCACTGGCTGAATTAGATTAACATGCAGGATAACCTAGAAATCAGAAAGTTTGTTTGTGAAATCTGATCATCATTGACAATAATGTCTCTCTCTCTCTCTTAATATATATATATATATATATATATATATATATATATATATATATATATATATATACATATATATATATATATATATATATATATATATATATATATATATATATATGGGTCCCCTACAAAATCCTGAATGCACAGAATCCCGATGCCCAAAATACCAAGACGAAAAGCCGGAAACCCCACATTACCGAAAGACCAGAAGCGTGAAATTCAAAATCCTGATATTAAGGGAGTTTGAGTTAGCGCTTCTGGTGTTGCAGTTCAGGTAAGTATGTGTGTGTAAGTGTGTTTGTGAGGGGCTTTAGTGTGTGTAAGTGTGTGTTGTGACTGTGGTGTGTGCGTGTGTGTGTGTGTGTGTGTGTGTGTGTGTGTGTGTGTGTGTGTGTGTGTGTGTGTGTGTGTGTATATGTGTGTGTGTGTGTGTGTGTGTGTGTGTGTGTGTGTGTGTGTGTGTGGGACTGTAATATGTGGGTGTGAGTTTGCCTTGTGTATATGTCTGTGCGATCTCGGAGTTAGAATAATAAAGTAGGGGGGTGGGCACAGCCCCCCACATGGGAGTTGCAGGAGGATGAAGCCCCCCTGCTTATCTTTAGTGTAGGGTGGTTTGTTTGGTTATAGGGGGAGGGTGTGTGTATGTTTGTGTGTGTGCTGTATGTATGTATTAGTTTCATGATTTTGAATTTCGCGCTTTCAACAATTTGGTAATGTGAGGTTTTGGGCTTTTCGTCTCGGTATTTTGGGTGTTGGGATTCTGTGCATTCAGTATTTCGTAGGGGATATATATATATATTAGATCTGTGAAGCTTAGTTTAAAAAAACAGTAATTAATGAAGACATACTGTAACATATCTGCTGTATTTCCTTAAGAGGCAATGTTTAAGATAAGTAGTGGTTATCTTGGAGTAGATGTTTCCATGGTTATGTGTGACATTTTACAAAAAGATACTATATGATGAGTAAAAGTAAGCATTTTTTTCTGAGAATCAATGGGCAATAAATAAATAAAATGAGCATCTGATGTTTTTGGGGACTTGTAGGACCTTTATACTGTATATGAGTACAGTGGCATAAGGTTTTGCAGTTGGTTATGGGTAGATGAAGCTATGTTAGTTATGATGCACAGTACTATAGCAAGTTAATTTATTTTTTTATTCATTTATGTATGTATTTATTTCATTTTGTTGCATAGTCCTTTAGTGCTATTCCTAACTGCATAAAGGGTGGAGTTCCTCTGATACTGGCAGGTAGCTACAGAGTTCCACACATTTTAGCTATATACACTGTATATATGTAGTGTGCCTTCTGTGGAAGGTTGTGCGCTGGGCTGGCAACTTGGCACCATAAAATTCCACTGCCAATCATTCTGTGGACTGTTGTTCTGCTGTGGCGACCCCTAACCGGGATAAGCTGAAAGGAGATGAAGATCACACTGTATATATGGAGTATCCATGATGGTTCCAAGATTTACATATTAAGACTAAATGCTTGTCTTATGATCATAGTTTCCTTTAGCATATTTTATTTTATTTATTTTTTTACATTTGTTGACCGGGAGAGTCTGACTGAATATAAGTTAATTTTCAGCTGAGGCCTAGGGAGAAAAGCTCCTGATAACACAGATAGAACATAACAGATATGAGTCAAACATATTTACAAAGCCCTCTATTAGGTACTTACAGTATACACAATGTGTAATAGTATACAAAAACAACAGGTTGCAGCAAGCTATTATGAGCAAGAGATGCGTAAAATATTAATTAAATATATTCTAGTTGAGTGGTAAGCTGTTTCGGAGGAATGTTTGAGTGATATAGAGGATTAAAACCTGCTTTAGTTGGGGGTATACTAAAACATTTAAAGGTTCTTACTAGTTTAGGAGCTTTTACAGCCTGGAAATGCTGGGTTCCATTTGCAAGACAGGCTGCATTTGTAAAAGTTTTATTATAGCTCATTTCTGAGTGGTGGGGCTGCAAGTTATTAAATACTACTGCTGCTGTGTAACGAGTTTTTTTTTTATGGCCACGGTGGTGCAGCAGTTAGCATTGTCGCCTCACAGCAAGGGGTTCTTCCATTCGATTCTCAGCTGGAACACCTTCTATGTGGAGTCTGCGTGTCCTCCCCACGGTTGAGTGATGTTAAAGACATGCAGGTAGGTGCGTGTGTGAATGGGTGTGCCTTCTTTGAAGGTTGGGTGTCGGGCTGGCAACTCGGCACTGTAAAAATCTGCTACCAATCATTAGCGGACTGGAGTTCCGCTGTGGCGACCCCTAACCAGGAAAAGCTGAAAGACAATGTAATGATGTGTAAGGAGGTTTTGAAGTAGGAAGAGGTGTATAATAATAATAATATAAACCTTACTAAAAAGGAAGGGCTTAACTTTTTATCCTTTTGTGCTATAATTTGGATATGGTTGTCAAACTTTAAATCCTGGTCTACAGTTATTCTTAAAGGTTTTGTATATTGTACTAGCTGTGTTTTTGTTTAAGTGCTAGAAAGGATGTTAACATTGTAGTACACTTGTTGTGAACCTCAGCTGGTGAATAACATTAGTTTTACCTTGTTTGCATTGGTTGAAAATTAGAATGGGCTAGCTATTTTTCAGATTTAGGAATGGATGGTTGTAGGACTGCCTGAAGGTTGAGAAATGGAACTGAGCATAGCAATGGAAAGTCATGTGAATATTGTATCAGTTGTGCTTCATGTAACTGTAAGTACAAGTTACTTAAGATATTGAAGAGTAGTACACCTAATACTGATCCTTGTAGGACTGCTATTATTATATGTTAAGGGACTGACAGGGGGTGTTACAACTTACACGACTATGCCATGTGAGGTATCTTTGAACCACTGTGAGACCTTGTTCTAGTCCCATAATCTTTGTGATAGTACATTTTATGACATAGTGCTGAAGCCTTTAGATTTATCTAGGACTACTGAGATTACAAATTCTCCATCAGTAACCTAGAAAATTACTGAAACAGTCTTAGTGTTATGTCTTGGCCTAAAGCCATGTTGGGTAGTGGAGATGTTATTGCTTTTCAGGTAGGTTAGGAGATGGTACTAAATGCATTTTTGTAGATTATACTATTATAGTTCCAGTGAAAAGCCACCTTCGTGGCATGTGATAATATAAGATTGTTTACTCCTGTGATGCACTGCTAAATGGCAGATGACACAGTGCAGGCAAAGGTTTCTGCTGCATCTCAGAGATGCTTTGATTACCAGACAAATGCTATCCTTCAGCTAAAAAGGTTTGAAATAGCACAAACATTTGAAAATTGTGGTCTGTATCTAGAAACATGCATTAAATGTTTTTAATGTTTAAAATGCAATGGTAGTGGATAGTCTTTGATGTGCTGTCTTGGATTATATTCAGATAATAGGAAGTCCTTCAAAAAAGGTGAGTCTGCACTCAAGCACAATCACAACACATGAACAAAGATACACACACACACACACACACACACACACACACACACACACACAAATTCTCTTGCACACATACACACATTATATGCAAACAAGCATACATTTCAAAGCATTAAAGCAATGCCTTCTCAAATTTATTATACATTATGATTCTTATACAAATGTGTTATATTTCATTTCAATACTTTCTGTCTGAAGAATCAAAAGACTGGTCTGTATGGTATACTAGTTTTTTTGATGGTACTTGCATTAATATGGATAGCCCGCTAACTAACATTTTATTTTAAAATCAATTTTCCTGGCCTACCAGAAATCAAGCAACTCATAATTAACCAAATCCACAACAGACTATGGCTCTGCTGCCAGAACTTGTATTGTGATTCATTTAGTCACTGTGTTACAAGTTAAAAATGTTAAAACCTTGTGACAGATCAATGTGTTTGAAGCATTGTTTTTATCCTTGAATGGGAAAATAAAAACATTATGAAAGTAATTTGTGGGAGTCCCAAACCTCCATAGTGGTTTTGTTGAAAATCTTCAGTCAACAAAATGTTATTTCCCATGTCCTCACTCTTCTGTGGGCTTGGAGTTAGGAATATATATGCATTTCATGGAGCACCATGACTGCTCCCACAAAACTGAAAGAGCTAAACTTTTAACACATTTCTGTAGAATGAGACCAACCCACTTCAGCTCTTTCAGAGGTGTGCAACATTTGATATACACCCAATAAGCGCTGTTATGGTCTGTTAACAGGAAAGGATGTTCCTTCACTCTCAGTTGACCCTAAATATCTTTCCTCATACAGGAATTTTACATACATCAGTCTGGAAGTAACTTATTTACATCAGAGCAATATTTAAAAACTGTCCTTGACCTTTTCCTGCTATTATATTTACTAGCTACCTATGTAACACTACTCGATAAGTGATTTACCAGCCTTCAAAGCTGGTAAAACACTTTGGCTTTTTTTCCTGCAACTGGTAGAACATAGAGTAGATGAAACTCTATGTGCTACAAGGAGTTATAATTGGGTCTCACTGATCATAACCAGTTATTATGTGTTCTCAACATGGATACCAAGATTCACCTCTTCAGCTTCACTCTCGAGGTGAATATTCCGGTATCCATGTCTCGAGCACATAATAATATGGTTACGATAAGAGACCCATCATAAGCCTCTATCTATCTATATATATATATATATATATATATATATATATATATATATATATATATATATATATATATACACACAAAGAGAAATTGACTGAGAATGAGGGAGAGAGAGACACATACACAGAGAATAGTGATAGATAGATATATAGATAGATAAATAGATAGATAGATAGATAGATAGATAGATAGATAGATAGATAGATAGATATGCTAAGTTAGTGGGTCATGGGGGTCCCTTCACCAAAGGGGGTACAAGGGGGGGTTGCCCTCTTTCAAGAAAAAGCTTTGTTTTAGGTTTTCTGAATCTGGTTATCAGGAAAATCATTTTGAAATTCATTGAAAATTACTTTATGTGAGTTGAAATGATTCCTTACTAAACAATGTATACACTGAAATGGCATACCTTCTTGAGCTCCCAAGAACTGTATACAGTGTCATTACAAATATTGGCAGTTTATGTAGTCTCTGATGACACTTTCTGAGGTCTTCTCCCTTATCAGTTCTCTTAGAATAAGGCCATTTGATTGCAATTTCATGCTGCTATCACAATGTTTTAGTTTAAGAGTTGTAGAATACAATCTTAGATTATACAAGGTGACTGGGTCCAATGGCCATGTATTCCTTGCTAGTGTAAACTCTTAGACTTTACTTTTTTTTCATAGAGCAATAGTCCAGTCATACCAGGGGTGTATTTGTGGATACTTATCTAGTGTCTAACTCTGTTCTGAAGGAAGAAAGTTTGTCACATTTCTTAATCTGTAATAAAAGTTTTTTTTTCTGTCAGAGAAGGGGTAAGCATTGTGTGGCTGTCACTCTACAATGTTTTATTTATTTACCGAAGCAAACTTTATATTTGAAAATGTATGTTTTACCTCTTTTAACATACCCACTTTCCAAAATCGGCTATGCCGCTATTTGTCACTCTTTGAGGATTTGTGACTTCACAAAACTGCATGGTTTCTAAAGTGTCTTAAGAAATATGCATAGCAATTGAATAGGTCAATCATGTATATTGATAGAACAGTTTGGGAATCTGTGTTTGCAGTGTGTGTGTCTAAAACTTTGATGTGCTGTTTAAAACAAGTGACAAAGGGTATTTTATGAAAACTTGCATGCTTATAATACATTTGTTGTCTTCCATTAAAGATTTGTGAAAAACAGCCATTTAATTTCATTACAGATTATCCTGGATAATTAAAAAAAACATTATATATTTGTATCCAAGGGAGAAAATTGTATTGCTGTGAAATGGTCTTGTTATTTGAGTTTAAAAATATATCTTAACAGGGAGTATACACATGAGTGGCAGTAACGAATTTATAAGGGAGAGGAAACATCACTGCTGAGTGATTTTTTTTTTCTCTTACAATGATCTGTCAACAAGTGGGCAGTTCCAGGGCTTAGTTTTGTAGATAACTGTTAATCCCTCTCTTTCAGAACAAAGCTTACAGCTCATGAGTTAGAAAAGGCAGTCAAGACACAGACTGACAGCCATGGGAATCATTGGAGGGGGGTATTCAACAGGACAGTCTATACAAGCAAACCATGTTGCAGGATACAATGATATAACCACAGTATCATTAAAACTAACAATCGTTTATTGAATATTTTTTGTCAGTATAGTTATATGCCTTTTGGGGCATAGGAAAAAATTATGCTTTTAAAGAAAGGGTAGATGGTTAGTCTGTCCAAAAGAGCCATTAAGGTCAGGAAAATGTTTTGTAATGGCTGAAAAGAAAACCTATATGCTCTCAAAATCCTCTGGTACAAAAAAAAAAAAAAAGAAACAAAAAGTTGATGCCTTGTATGCTAAAACTCTATACTTATAAATAAAACAGAGCTTCGGTAGAAATATTTTAGTTAAAATTTATGTTAAAAGACAGACTGACAGACAAGAAAGCATTATTGTTATCTTTATGCCGCTAATATGAATGGCTTTTATGACCAAATAACTAAATACAAAAGTATACCCTAACAATAGGTAAAAAGGCTACAGAAATTGATCAAAATAAGTATTCCTAGTTGGGGGAATAATTGGAAGAAATGAGGAGGAGGAACCCTCATAAAACATAAACGTTTTTAAGGTGATCCATATGAGACTTTACTAGGTTGTATTATCAGCAGTTAACAATCAGCAGGGAGTCACACAACCTGATATTACAGGAAGACTATGGAGCAATCAGAAAAACTCCTTGAAGTTGCTTACACTATAAGACCCTTGTCTGGTACGCATGTCAAACAAGATCAATTAAAGTGACCCTTGAGCTGTTTTCAAAGGGTGAGGATCAGTATGATGGTTTAACTTGCCTAACCAGTCCCTATCACACTGTAAGTGGTGTGTAACCACTCTGAGAATCCAAAGGACAATCATCCAGCAAAACTATTGGCTAACTAGTTCCTCTAGCACTGTCTGAACTTGTTTTTATTCATCCATGCATAAAGTGTAAGTTAAACTAGTCAAAACCAAAGGTTACTGTACTTTTCTAAAGTGATATTTAATAGCCATTAATAAGCCATACTCAAAACCTTACAAAAGCATCTTGCTTTCATTTGTAAGCAAACTGTCGAAATCACTTGTCAGTAGTTAATATGTCATGCATGGTAAGTTATCCTGACTTACTGAGAACTCTTACTTTTGTAATTACTTGGATATGACAGTAAAAAACATTTATCAGTAAAAAATATTTTGTTTTTGTATGATGCCTTTATATAAGGGAGTAAGAAGAGAAACACTTTTAAGTGTGCAAAGTATTTGGTTAGTGTCTCTTAGTGACAGCTATTCATGAAATGACAAAAGCCAAGCTATTTACTTTTTTTTTCAGGTTAGAAACTTAAGTAATTGCCAAAGTCACAATGCCATGTTTTTAAAGTTGAATGCATATCCATAACTATGGCATTTTAACACTCATGTGCCATGGTTTGAAAGCAATCCGGTAATGGCAGCAAGACATTAAAAATGAAAAGGTTAATATCTGTCTTGATCAGTGAGAATGGTTTTGTACTAATGTCAAAAAATTGCCTCCAGTTATGTTTACCTCTATATCTGAGAAATAATGAAGTGCTTTGCATTGTGGATTCTAGGTAAAAATGCTCAAAACCAACAAAGACAGGACTTCAAAAGTCAGACTGTGGGCAGGCTAATAGTACTGCCAGGGTTCAATGTTTCAAGCCTACAGCCAGAAGATGCTTGTTTCAGAATTCTACTTCACAAGCAAACTGCTAGCATTTTTCAAAACCAGCATGGAACATTTTTGAAAATATAATTGTAAAATCATCATTTGGCCACCATAAAAAAGTATTTGTGTAGTAGAATTATAAACATATCTATTAGCAGTTTGCTAACTAGGGCATTGCTCATAGATACATTATATTTTCTTTGGTGGATATCCACAGAGAAAAAGGTCTGTTAACACTGAACATGAGGATGAAACACACATATACTTTCAATAATACAGTAAACTGATATAAAGATAAGACACAATACCAGCCATATAACAAAGAACAGAAAAGTATGATTTACATGGTTATCACAGTTAGACGTTGCCCGTTCGATTCTCACTTAAAGCGTCTACTGTGTGACGACATGCGTGAATGGGCGTTCCTTCGTTGAAGGTTGTGCGTTAGGCCCGGCAAGCCAGCATGTAAAACTCTTTTTTTTTTTTTTTTCAAAAAAAAATTTTTATTGGCAATTTTGTTTTAATACAATAAGAACCAAACAAGTTATAACAAGATAAATAAAATACACAGTATACTAATAAAAATCACAAAATTTCAACAAGCAATCCCACAAGCTGTCAGAAAAACATAATATAACAGTAATTAAATAGTACTAAATATTGGAATTAAAACTACAAACCACTGAATTAAATCAAGAAGAAATAAGGAGAAGTGTATTAACTTTGGAGCAAATTTTTAGATAAAGGGCATTCTTCTTAGGACTCTTACTAATAAATTTGTGAGCAGCCATGTATGTAAATACCAATGATTTAAAGTTATTCCAACAAAGCTTAGTACGATCCATCCAATTTCTAGAGATGTACAGTTTCATGAGAGAACATAAAAGACCAAAACATGGGTATCAACTAAAGAAAGAGTACACATAGGTATGTGAAGGATGGCTAGTTCCCAACAAAGGGTTGATTTGTGGTATCCCATTTTTGAAGACGGACCTTTAACGAAGTCCAAAGTTTATGAGTATGATAACAGGACCAAAAGATATGAAATAAGTCAGCATAGGGTGCTGAGCAGCAGGAGCAAGAAGGAGATTTATTGGAGTCAATTTTGCTAGTCTAGCTGGAGTAAAATATGTATTATTGTTAATCATCAATTGTGTGTAAAAGATTCTTAAATGGGGAGAAATTAATAGTGTTTTAATAGACAAAAGCTTCTGATCATGTGAAAGAAGAGGGTGATAACTATTCCAATAGTTTGAAAAAAGACATGGACTATTATTTATCATAGATGATATAAGTTTATATGAATTAGAAACCATTTTCTTGGGTAGAGTAAGATTATGCAAAACAGATTCTAATAAGGATATATTTTGTCCATTATCAAAAAGGTGTATAAATTTATACTTAATAATATCTCTCAATTGTCTGATTATCGATAAATATTTTTATTTATCTTCAATATCACACATAGGTTAGAAAATTATTCATTATTATGTTTAAGTAAATCCCAGACCACAAAGCTTTTAATTTCCGGAATTTAGAAAGATTAACAGGAAGATTATTAATTGTAATATTAGGATTTAGATGTAAGGGTTGAAGTAAGGGAAGGGTTTTATCCAAATTTATAAGTTTCATTAAGTTTTGAAAAATAATAATCTTATGTTTTAAATTATTTGAGAGTTTGAGATTTTTAAAGGAATCTTTTACGAGAAAAGGAGGGCCTCAGTTCAAATTCAGACTTATAACATGTTGAAACCATATTTTAGACCATAAGGGATAAGAATTATAATCCACTAACTTAAATTTGGAAATACATAATAACCTACTTGCGAAATGATGAAGTAGTATAATTGAAAATTTGGCAGTCCCAGTCCTCCACCCGATTTGGGAATAGTTAGTTTATTATATGCAATTCTCACAGATTTTGGATACCAGATAAACTTAGATAAATCCCTACATATTTTAGTCAAAAAAGACTTTGGTATTATCTGATCTACAGAGTTGAATTGAAAGAGAATTTTAGGTAGAATATTCATTTTAATTATAGCAGCTTTAGACAAGAGAGATAATTTCAACTTCTGCCATCTAAGAATATCGAGAGTTATTTTGGACCATGATTTAAGGAGATTATTTTGAAATGTAGATGAAACATTATGATTAAAGGAAATCCCTAAATATTTAATATCGAAAGTAATTTTAAAGGAAGACAAGGGAAAATAACTTGGATTATAGCCCTGAGGATTTATAGGAAAGATGTGAGATTTCTGAAAATTGACTTGATAATCTGAAGCTTTAGAAAAGATCTCAATGGAGGATTCAATCTTATGAAGATCAGTGTTAGGAAGTTGAAAGTAAATAATTAAATCATCAGCAAAAGCTGACAAAGGAACTATAGTATTCATTACTCTAGGAATCACATGAACTGTATTTGATTTTATATAAAGGAATAGGGGTTCAATGAATATATTAAAAAGGAAAGGAGATAGCGGACAACCCTGTCTAGTACCATTAGTTATTCGTATTGGTTTTGATAAAATTTTGTTTATCCACAAGCAAGTCGAGGAGTTATTATATAAAACTTTAATCATATCTATGAAAGAAGGGGCAATATTGAAATATGATAAGGAAAGAAAAAGAAACATCCAGTTAACCCTATCAAAAGCCTTCATCTAATATCAAGGCATAAATTGGATTTTTGTCTTTTTCAGAATATGCATTAATGAATCTAAAGTTAAGGTATTATCCCAAGTATGTTTACCTGACATAAAGCCTGATTGTTCCTTGGATATTATAGAAGGAAGAATTTTCCTAAGCCTATTTGCTAAAAGAGAGGCTAAAATTTTAATGTCAATATTAATCAAAGAAATGGGGCGATAATTATGCGGATCTGATTTGTCCTTTTGATTTTTAAAATTAAAATCGTTTTCAAGTATTCCAATAAAGATCTGAGATACCATGTTTTATTACATAATTATATACTTTTAATAATATAGAAGAAATCAATAAGTTATAAGTTTTAAAGAATTCAGCTGTAAATCCGTCAGGACCAGGTGATTTCCTGCCTTAAGATTCGAGATAGCTTCTTGAATTTCTTGTAGGCTTATAGGAGCTGAAAGCAAGTCACCTTGACTTTTACTTATGGAGGGAAATTTAATAGAATTAAGAAACTCAATCATATTTTTATGCGTAGTACTACTTGTATTTCCATTAGAATATATGTCAGAAAAAGGTTAGAAAAAAGTTGTATTATTTCTTGGTCAGAGTTATAAATCTTATTATTAAGATGTAGCCGAGATATCTTAGGAGGTTCTTGATTGTTTCTAATTAATTTTGCAAGAAATTTAGATGGAGTTTGTGCCCATTCAGAGTAGGTTGCAATCATCCTTTGTTCAAAAATAGTTAGGTTCTGTTTATGTAGTTGAAGTAATTGGAATTGTAAGTCATTTATTAAATTATCTCTATTGGGATCTACATTTATTTTTTGTTGTTTTTCTAGTTCGAGAAGTTTATTTGTAAGCTCCATTTCTTTGTCTTTATATTTCCTTTTAAGAAAAGAGGCTTTATTAATTAAAATACCTCTCATATAAGCTTTACAGGCTGCCCATTGTATATCTAAGGGTATATCAGAACTATCCAGATTAAGAGTAAGATTAGATAGTATTTCATTAATTTCCTGAGTAATGTCTTTATTAAGTAAATTATTATTGAGTGTCCAAATATTATATTTAGAGGGGGAATTTTTTTTTGAATAGGGTTAATATTTATTGAAATCTTAGAGTGATCAGAGATGGATCTCGGATCCAAGATTAGACCATTATCAAAGCGTGTAAGAAATTCGAGATTAAAAGAAGTCCAATCTTGACCAAGATTTGGAGCATTTTGAATAATAAGTGTATAACTCCTCTTTCGTTATCTGGTCCTTCAAAGAAACAGGGTCAGTAAGACTAAGGTCAAACATCAAATCCTCCAAGGCAGAGGAGGATTGGGTATTGTACCAATAATAGGAGGATTTATTAGAACGATCTACAATAGGATCAATAACAGCATTCCAATCACCCCAGCTATAATATAATGGTCTTTAAAGGTTGCTAAAATATTATGAATTTCTGCAATAAAAATATATTGCTGAGAACACGGGCCATATAAATTAAAAATAGAATAGGTTTATTAATATTAGGAAATTGAGATGTGAAAACACCATCTTCCATTAACATCAGACCTTGTATTAAGTATGGTACCCTGGAAAGATTTTTTAATAATTATCGCTACTCCTCTAGCATTAGAACTATTACCTGAAGAAATAATAAGTTTCACCCATTTCTTTTCTCTTACTCCTGCCCAATCCCCATCATACAAATGTGTTTCTTGAAGGAAACATATATTAGCATATGATTTAAAAATCAAGTGACAAATAAGCCCTTTTAGACTTATTTTGCAACCCTCTAATATTCCACGAATCTATATATAAAGTCATAATACAATAAGCTTAATAGGCCTAATATACACCTATTTTAGAAGAAAGGAAAAGCCTAAAAAAAAATAAAGACGGTGACTTTGTAAAACCAAAAGCTCATTTTTATTCGTAAATACATAGCTGACTTTTATTTTCAATCTTCTCCTATATTTTCCATACTTTCCTTTATCTATAATCACAAAATGATAGTGGCAAGAATAGAAAAGGGACAAAGAAAAAAACAAAATATGACAGCAGAGAGAATCCTTCCATACCTCCCCAGTGCCTACCCACCCCTCAAAACTAATGGAAGGAAATAATATATAATACATCTGTGAAGCGTTTGAAATGCTAGCAAAATAATTCTTGTTATAACAAAAGAAAGAATAAAAATTAAGTAACAAACAAATACTCCAACAATATGTACATATATACATCACACATTGTTTCCAAGACACAGCCATGTTAGAACCCATAAACCAACACCCACGAGATCATATTCAGAACAATGAAATTAGCCATAAATAAAAGGAAAGGTGAAGTTAGCTTAACCAACTATAACCTATAAATATGCGATTTTTCAGAAAAAAATTAAAACTAAAAAAAATATTATTTATAAAATGTAAACATTTTTATGGTACATACCTAGAATAACTTTAAGATTATATTTTAAATTTTAAGATTATATTTTAGTGCGTATTCAACAACACTAGTAAAAATTAAAAATTTAAGATAAAAAATCGACATATAAGCAGACTGGCCATAATACATGCACATACTGAACAAAGTTGCAAATACCCCAAGAAAAAACTGTGAGAAGCATTTATATCTTAACTGAGTCATGTAGACCAGACCCCATCGCATGTATTAAGGCAGACATTAACAAGTAATACATTAGATATATATTAAATTATACCACCATTTCTTAAATAACTACAGAATAAAGTCCAGAACAATGAACTGTCATTGTAGGAAACCTCATGAAGTGAGAACCTCATGAAGCGAAGCATATCAGCATCTCAGCGACAGAATCATAAGCAGAAAATCCACCTTTTACAGTTAAATTAGAGCCAGAATTCTCACGCAACTCCACACGTAGAAATTGTATCCACCATTTCTTAAATAACTAGAGAATGAAGTCCAGAACAATGAACTGTCACTGTAGGAAACTACATGCAGTGAGAACCGCATGAAGCAAAGCATATCAGCATCTCAGCGACAGAATCATAAGCAGTAGTTCCGCCTTTTACAGTTAAATGAGAGCCAGAATTCACACGCAACTCCACACGGAGGAAATGTATCAGGAAAATAATCTCCAGAACTAATCATGACACCATTTACAGTCACCAATTCCGGAACACCATGTTGTTTACTGGCATCTGAAAAATCATACAGTCAACCAACGCCTATTCGAGTTTTCTCACTTTATAGTTCAAGTTAACAAAGAAATCATGCCACACCAAAACCAGTGCTAAACCAACAGCAAGGCTTACTTACTTTGTCTGTATATTCGCCAAACGATAAATCTTGACAGCCTAGATAAATAGTCCTTGAACAACCACTCATGCTGAACAAATGATTACTCGCATAAAACACTTGCATATATCAGCACTTGTAAACGAACAGCATTTCTCCACAGCGCAATTGTAAGGCAAACTAAAAGTTAACCAAATACATTTTTATAACACTGGATAAGAATTGAAGGCTTTAATAAAAGCATCTTTAGCTTCAGACGGTGTACTCGCTGAATATTTAGTCTCTTTATATGTAAATAAAAGGACACTCGGGTATCTCATCTGAAACCTTATATTTCTTTTAATTAAATCAGCACAAAAGGGAGCTAACCTCTGCCTATTCAATTTTATTTGGTGTGGCAAGTCTTGAGTAAAAGTAATTTTATGACTGTTCCATACCAATATTTTTTGCTTTCTTGCTGACAGTAGAATATTTTGAACATCCTGAAAGTTCAATAGTTTGGTATAGATGATGCGAGGGATTTGCAAATCCTGTCTACGTCTAATGGCTCTATGTGCCCTCTCAATTATTATTTTATCAGCTGTAAAACTCGGACCCAAAAGTGCACTGAAAATCTGACCACAAATTAAAATAAGGTTTTGGTTATCATATGTTTCAGGTAGCCCCCTAATAATAATATTATTACGGCTTCAAGATCTGTTAATTTAGTTTGTAATTCCTCAATAAGCACAGAATTATTTTTGTTGCATCAGACACTTGACTAATTTTAAAGTCATTATTTTGTGTTCTTTGCTCTAGCATGTCCATTCTTTGTACTAACTGGTTAATAGATTTAGTAAGACCAGACATTTGGTCAGATATAACCTGGATAGCATCATGAATTGGTTGAAGCGCTGATTTCAGATCGTCGATGTGAAGATTCGGTTCAGTTTTGTCTTCGCATTTGTTTTATTATTTGAAGAACTACTCTCCACACCTGTTTTGAAGTTCTCAACCTTTTACAAGTGTTATCTTTCTCAGGGAAAGAATTGAGGAGATTTTTGCCTTGGTACTCTGAGCATCCATATTCTCCGCACTTTCTGTCATACCTGAATACCGATGTACAGAACAGAAGTAAGGAGCGCCAACTGCTAGAAGCGCGAATCCTGTCAGGCACCAAATTTTCACACAGGCCTCTCGAATATTCGTACTCCTTATCCCAGAAACTGGTTAAAGGTAAAAAATACAATTTTTACCAGAGAACAGACCACCAAACGACTTCAGGTATATTATATTAGCCTCTTATATCAGCGATTAATAATTACTACCAATAAGAAACAGTTAAGGCTACATAAAATAAAAATTAACGGTAGGAGCTCATGGTTAGGGTGCTAACTAGCCGACCACCATCTTGGAAATCCAACCAGCATGTAAAACTCTACTGCCAATCATTAGCGGACCGGAGTTCCGCTGTGGCGACCCCTAACCGGGAAAAGCCGAAAGACACACACACACATCATATTTAATGGTGGCTATCATGTTTTTGGAGAGATTTGAAGATTATGCTATATTTTAAAGTCATGATGAATTTACCACTTGTTATTTAGCAATATGTCAAGCTTTATCTCAGGCCCTGGAAAACAGAATGACTGAAACATTGAATGAAAGTGTACAACAGGTTAACTGTAATTCCTCTCACATTAAAGGGGACAGGGGGAAAGGAAAGAGGCTGCTCATTAGAGAGACCAGTACAGAATGACTTTTAGGAAAAGGTATTTAAGAGAAATGAGAAAGCAGATGAAACGTGGTTGTATTTGGTGGAAGATATAAAAGAGAGGGGTGGGGCCTAAGCATGGAATTTAATGGATGTCAGGAACTTAGAAAACTAGCAAGGATGCAAGACAGCAACTGAGATGGAACAGGGAAGAGAGAGTAACAGCAGTGAAAGTAGGGAAAGGATGAAAACTGATGATAAAACAGAGTGCAGAAAAGAAACACCAAGAAAGGTAAGGAAAACAGGATAGTGGTTTGTGTGAAGTGGATAATGCAATAGAAGGAAGATATACAGACAAGCTCAATGATAATTGAGATGGGGGGGTATCAATAAACACAGACATGTACACAGAACAGGGTATCAGAAAACTAAGACAGAAGATAGCTGAGCTGGAAGCAGTTGTACTATAAATTAATTGTTGGTATAATTGAGAACTGAAATGTGGGCCAATAACAGGGAATCATTGAACATGGTAATCCTGAGGACCCTGGCAGAAGTATAAGACCTACTTTCGAGAGTATCAAAACATTCAGAATTAAATCGGGATGCTAACAACAGTGACTTTTTTATCTACCTTTTATATTTTTAAGGCATTTCTCTGGTAGGTATTTCAACTCCCTGCATCAAAACATAATAATCTGTGGTTTTCAAAGAACTGTTGTTTGTATATGCTAACTACTAAATTGTCGTACATCTGGACAATACTTAGTCATTCTGTAATCTCTGAATTAGTAGACATTTCTAATGTTTAAAAATAAAATCTCATTGTTCTGAGGTTCTACATTATGCTGCTTGGTTTTAATGAGCACCTATAAATCTGGGAAGTTGAGAATTTAGGAATGATAGAGCAGCTAAGGGTGGATGCAGCATAAGACTATACATTGATGGAGGCTATAGACAAAGGACAGATGCAGGGTTTGAAATAGAATAAGAAAGCTGAAACACCTAAAAGGAGAGCGAGTTGTACTTGGGGTGTCAATGTTTAAGCTAATAGGAATACCATAGATATGAATATAGTTATACACTATACAAGAGTCCAATTGCAGCCCTGTGTAAAAACATTAGTGTGGACTGTACAGAAAGAAGAGCCAGTTATTTAGGAAACCTTAATCTGTCTGAGTTTGAAATGGATTTTCCTTTATGCCAGGTAGAACAGAAGAGATGTTAATGGGGATATTCAGCCTAAAACAGTTCACACAGAAAATAACAAAAGTAAACAGAAACAAAATTACCCTCACCTTAGTTATCTATATAAACAAGGAGGTTGGAGTTAAGAGGTCTGGGTTCCAGTGGCATAAACTGAATATCTAACAATATAGTTTACTCTGATAATGGAAAATAAGTCAATACTGGTCACAAAGAGGGAGTCTAGAATTACAAAAAGATCAGGTATAGACAGATAAAGGCATTAATAAGCAAGGGTATTGGGATGCGGGAGGAAGGTAAGAAAGTGTTGGAGCTTTAGAGTCCAATGGCATGAGCTATTTGGAAAGACGTCAGTCAAAATTACGACGTTCTGGAATCATTAGGTGCAAGTCCCTCCTACTGACATCATAAATCTTTCATCATTACTTGTCCTTTTCTTGAACTCTAAAAAATCTTAGTTACTGTATCTATAACAAACTTATCTTCAGGCAGCTCCCCCATCAGTTTTTACCCAAATGAAGTTCACCTCACTTTTTAAGTCATTAAAAAACAAGTCCTGACCAGCTCACTGCATACTAAAAAATTTACTGAGGAATGCTACACATTCAATGTGCCGTTCATGTTATTTGACCTCTGGTACAGGGCTCTTTTAGCTATTCTATCATTGTCTAATGCACTTAATAGGTACTGGTCGACAAGTTAGCAATGAAAATAAAAAAAATGCAATTCACTTACACTTCTACACTGTGAAAACGTACAAGTATTCATTTGAATGTCGTAGCCAAGAAAAACAACTTAAATGAAATGCTTCAAAAATGCATTGTGATGAAATACAACTTGAACAAATAAATGACACTGATAACAACACCAAATATCCATCCATCCATCCATCCATCCATCCATCCATCCATCCACCCATTCACAACCCCCATTTTTGCTGCCACAAGACAGTCAATAAATACACTTCATTCATTTCTACTTGAGGAAGACCCTTTTGACCTCCATGCTGTGTCTTAACATGCTTCCTACTTATGTATTTTAACACCAATGTCAAACAACCATGGAGAAATCCATTTTGTTTTATATGGTTTATAAAGCAATATGTGGTGACATTTATTGACAGAGATGACAGAGACAAACTATCACCTTTAAATATATTTGTCACATGCATTCAAGAAGTGCACAATGTCTATAAACAAGCATTAGACTAATTGTACATACATAACTAATTATTCACCCATAATATCCATACACACTGTTTCATCCAACAGCACTTCCTCTCCTGTCATTGTTCCCATGGAACTAATTGAAAAATGCAGCAGAAGAAAAGCACTAACATATTGCCTAGACAATCAGTAATTTAAAGCAGTTAATTACAACAGCAGGAATAGACTGTACATGGCTACCATTTTTTACACAAAGGGGCACTTGAACTATAAATGCATTGGTCACATAAAAAGTGGTGATAGTTGCAGATGAGCCATAACTTTCCTTCCATAAACAGAGGAATACCCATCACTGTTCCCCAGAATTTGCAGTTTATTGCAATAATCACTGTCAATAAGAAAAAGAAGTGCCTGTGCTATAAACACACTACATGTAAAAGTTACTAAGAAAACAATTTCCATCCTTCCTGACAAACATGCCACTGAGGTACCTTCCATGAAATCTCTGCAGCAAGCAGAAAAGAAGAAAACAGAATATAACAAAATGTGTCCAGTCTGCATAAACTGAAAAATCAGACATGTAGACAACACACGTATTGCACACAGATATAAATACTAAAACCAGTACCACCGATATCTTTACAACTTCATATAATTTACTGGACAGAAGTATTTGCTTCTTTATGGCTCATGTATGAATGAGAATTAACTGCATTTTCTGCATGTTCTCCATCATGAGCATGCGTACATCAATATATGATGATCACAGACAGTGTGGCATTTCAGCTATAACCTTTGCATGTGACTAATCACAGTTTCTTTAACAGCTATACAGCATTGCAGATAACAGTTATTATAAACTCATTTAAACCTTTCTCAGTCTGTTCAGCTTTCCTTATTATGTAGACAATTGAAAATGTTTTGTTACTTTAAGCATTCATGTTTTGTCTTTGCTATAAAGAATATTGTTTTATTTTAATGAGTAGCTCTCTCCATTCAAGCTGCTTTAAAATAATTTAGTGAGATTTCTCTGGATTATGGTGTAAGATTATTATAATGTTTCCTGTAATAAACACAGATTATGAAATGCAATAGTTCTCAAATATTGTGTACAGGGTTTGCAAGCCAGATAAAAAGGAAAGAACTGAATCCATAAACTTCTCATTTTAATTAGCATGAAAAAATATAGCAATAACCCATGCCTTGGTGTGGGTAATGCTGGATTTACCCACGGTTGGCTTGGTTTGGTCACAAGGGCGAAGCCCGAGTGGCTAAACAAAGCCAACCGTGGGTAAATCCAGCATTACCCACACCCAGAAGTGGGTTATTGCTATTATATAATGACATTAGTTAAGAAAAAAATAATTACTTTTCTTAAATAATGGCATTGTATAATGCCTCCTTGCCGCCCTTCTGCAGCTGTCTGGTATTCTGCGGCAGTTCTGATGTACTGCGCATGTGTATGCCTATGCAGTACATCAGAGCTGTGGGCAAAAGCAATGGAGAAAGCAAGATCTCTGTTGCTTTTTACAAACTGTTTCGCTATGTTAAATGGGTTTAACATAGTGAGACAGTTTTAAAGAAAGCAACGGAGAATCTCCGTTGCTTTTTTTAAAGCTGTCTCGCTATGTTAAACCCATTTAACATAGTGAGACAGTTTTGAAAAAAGCAACGGAGAAAGCAAGATCTCCGTTGCTTTTTACAAACTGTCTCACTATGTTAAAGGAGTTTAACATAGCGAGACAGCTTTAAAAAAAGCAACGGAGAATCTATGTTGCTTTTTTTTAAAAGCTGTCTCGCTATGTTAAACTCGTTTAACATAGCGACTCAGTGTGAAGCAACAGAGATCTTGCGTACTCCGTTGCTGTAAAAAAAGAGTTATAGTAATGGAAAAAGTCCGGACAACAGGACCTTTTTCCATTACTATAACTCTGATTTACAACGTGCATGCTGACCAATCAGCATGCACGTTTTTGAATATTAATGGGGGGTCATTGTATAATATGTCTGTGTGAATGCTATGAGAAGTGTTTTAGTAAAAAGCTTTATTTGTACGATCCCCTATTGGAACACATAAAGCTTAAAGTACTGGCCCTACCATTGTGTGTACACCAAAGGATTTTTCACTTTTATTCTTATGCACTTTTTCTATATCTATTGCATTTACTAGAAGCGGTTAACCATATTGCACTATGTCTCACAGATTTTACACACAGTAATGCAAGATGTATTATGTATTTCATTTCATATTAAGAAACAGACAGCATACATTTATTATATGCAATGTAATATCCATTATACACTATTGGTCTTATACCAGTAACCAGGATTATTGCAGAAAAGGGTCCAAGAATAACAAACAAATCATAAGTAAATAGCACATTCCAAATGGTGTAAATTCACTACCTGCACCTCACTATAAGCCATGCATATATAGGAAACACAATCAACAAAACACTAAAGCTGCTAGCCTAGATTCTGATAATCGCCAGGTCTTTACAGCCAGACATAGATGCAGTCCATCTACTACATATCCTAGATAATGTTATAAATCCAGCACTGTCACATATTACAGCAGGTTTAAACCTTGAACAAGATACTGATTCAAGCCTATAGCTCCTTTTTTTTTATACCTCCAGTTCACACCCATAGCTTCTCATAGCATCCAGACATTTTTTTTGGGTCTGGCTTCTTCAATTAAATGACTTACTAGCTAGTAATAGGTGGTTTTAGAAAGGGCAAGGAATTATAAACAAAATGAAACTAAGATTGTTATTCTGTGATGTCCTGGCACTTATTTTTCATATTCTCATATTTATGCTTATATACTGAGACCCACATGATGTTTGGGCATAAGGTGTGAAATTTTTCTTTGAAAGATAAATAGCTAAGGATTCGAAAGATAACCACAAAGCCTTCTTTAGCTATGTCAAGAATCTAAGTGGCAACTCGCAGATATGCTCTGAGCTAGTGCAAAATAACACAAAATATACTGAACCTACTGATATTGCCAACATCCTGGTAGATAGATTCAGTGCAAACTTCACCTCCCTCTCACCTTCAAAAGGGCACATAACAATACTGGAAAAGTGTAGTGTCCCAGAAATCACAGAAGCACCGGTGAAAACAGCCCTTTCAAAAGCCAAAAACACAGCATCAGTGGGGCCAGATGGTGTCCCAAGCTGCATCTTCCACGAACTACAGAACAAACTAACCCCCCACCTAAACACGCTGCTCACCCGCAGCCTCTCCACAGGCTATGTGCCGATAGAATGACGCACAGCAACGGTTATTCTGCTCCACAAAGGAGGGGCCACAACTGACCCTGGTAACTATTGCCCCATAAGTCTGACTAGCCTGGTCTGCAAGGCTATGGAGCGCATCATCATGGAACTCATTAACAAAGACATTGGGAACCTCCAAACACTTGACCCAACCCACGTGAAAGAGAACAAAAGCTGGATAAACACCTGGTATACACCTCAAGCGAAAAAAATGAAAAGACCAATGGTTAGACCACAGCTGAAGATAAAAATGGAATAATCCACGTCAGGAAATAAATCACTTGCAGCTTCACAGTAGTGCCCTTTATAAAACCAAAAGTTGTAACTGAGATGTAGTAGTCAAGGTAGGAAACGGTTCACTTGCAGTTTCACACCACTTTATTAAACAAGAGTAAGCGCTTTCGCGATCTAAGTCAGCTGATCGCTTCTTCAGACTCATAAAACAGTTAAAACATTGGTATTTAAAATATGGTTCAACCAATGAAAACACATATAGAACTATGACATAGACTAATTAAAATTGCATACATCAGTACATTAATTTGCCTTATATTTTGCATAAGATGAAATAAAATATACATATAACAGACACATTTTATGTAATAATCCATATTACTTAATGTTTTAGTGGTCTGGATTTTAAAAAAGGCTTCAAGGAAACAGCATTGTTCAATCCAGGAGTCCTATCTGCCTGAAGTAGTAAAATCCATCTTTGTTCTGCTTCCTCTACCTTATTCCTTATATCACCTCCCTCTTACTTTTATTTATTATTTCTAAAACCATGAAATTAAAAATATGTTTCCTATCTTCTTCTTCCACATGTTTTGCTAAAGCACTTGTGTCTTTTTATTTCTTATATCTCTAAGGTGTTCAAGGATCGTTCCTTTAGACACCTATTGGTTTTGCCTATATAAAAGGCATGACAGACAGTGCAGAAGCTGAAATAAACCAAATTTTGTGTTCTGCAGTCAGCATAAAAATCTATATCAATTATAAATCCTAGTGTAGGATGTTTATATGTAGATTTATTATATAAATAGTCACATGCTGTACAATTTCTGCAAGGAAAAGTCCCCTGCCTATCAGATAGGATCATTCTTTCATTGTTTCTGGATTTATAACAGAGTTGCCTTTTTAAGGACCTCTTATTTCTAAAAGAAAAGCTGGGTCTATCTTCTAACATTTTTCTCAAGTCAGGATCCGACAATAAAACATTCCAATTCTTCTCAAAAATATTACAGAATGAGTCAGTAAGATATCTGGGATTCCTTGATGACCAAAGGATGGTAATAGCAAAAAAAAGTATGTAAATATGGTAACAGTAATCACCCTTTTTTAATTTCTTCAAATCTTTTGGATTTTTAATACCATGACGGGAAAGAACCCATTCCTAAATCAAATTACCTTTAAAGTTTATGAAATTAGCATTGTTTCAATTTTTGATGTCAGCCAGAAGTGCTCTTTGCAGTACCCGCAGTGTTCCCAGTAATAACTCCTTCTGCAATTCGTACAGAGTTACTTGTATTGGTAACATATCTAAATACGATTATAAATTATTTTTATATGACCTGTTGCGCCTACTATTATTGGAACTGTCTGGGTATCCTTCTAACATATTGCTCTCATTTCTGCCTGCAAATCCTAATATTTTATGACTTTGTGTCTCTCTGTATGCAAGACACTGAGTCACTGGGTGTAGTGATTTCAATGATCAGTCCTGCTTTTGTCTTCTTTTCATGGACCAGTATATCCATTTTTGTAGCATCTATTTTTTGAACTTTTGGTAATGGGTGATCCCATGTGATGTAGACTTCATCATTTTCTATGATGCTTTGTGGTTCATGTTTCCAGTGTTTTTCAGCCACTTCAATACTATAATGTTTGCTCAATCCCCAGTACAACAGTCTTGCCACATTATTATGCCTTTCAGTATACAGTCCTTCTACCATTAGCATATCACAACCATCAATGAGGTGTGCAACTGTTTCCAATTCTGTTTTACAAAACCTACATTTACCTGTTTCTCCCACATGTTCAATGGACTTTGTAAACAAAAGTGTACATAGCCCACTATGTTGGGCCACCAATACAGGCCTTTCATCTCTTTGTTTGAATTCACCTCTCCTTAACTATTCCTGCATTTGTTCCTGATCAACATGAGGTTCTTCCAGATGTTTTCTATACTTGCAACTATATTTATGCTTTTTCCACATTTCTTGCCTTCTCATCTGGTCCTTCACTTTATATTCTTTCTTTTGTTTTTTGGCACATTCAGTTGCTGCCTGATTGTTATCTACTTCTGGTTTGATTTCCATTCCTGCTTGATGCTGATATGCTTCTGCTAGACTAAACAGGGAAGCCATCTTAGATTTATTCTCATCATATTTCAGAACATTCACTACATTTGGGTCGTATGAGGTCAGCAGATATTTGTGAAGTTCGATGATTGCAGATCTATACATGTAATCAGTTTCAAGGAGGCTCATATCTCCTTTGGAACGGGGAAAATATAATCTTGGTATGCACTGATTTTTATAAATCATTTGGTGAGCATGAAGCATCCTTCTTGTTTCCTATCTAATTTATCTAACACGTTTTGGGCCCAGTCAATCACTCCAAAACTGTATGTTAGGACAGGAAGAGCAAATTGGTTTATAGCATGGACTTTGTTCCTAGATGTCAGTGCTGTTTTCAGGATTAATTTAAGTTTTCTGTAGTATTCCTTATTAAGTTTTATTCACATTTGTTCGT
Source organism: Protopterus annectens (assembly GCF_019279795.1). NCBI lineage: Eukaryota > Metazoa > Chordata > Ceratodontiformes > Protopteridae > Protopterus > Protopterus annectens. The sequence continues at coordinate 230,283,037 of NC_056744.1, forward strand.
GTTTTATTGTTGATCCTTCATCACTTCCCAAATATTTATACACTCCCTCTTGCTCAAGTTCTTTTATATCACATTCTTGTCCCAAACTGATGTTTTCTTGGTGCTGCAGTTTTCCTGCTTTAAAGGTTGCTTTTGCACATTTATCAAAACCAAATGACATTCTTATATCATCTGAAAAAGTTTTGACAGCATGCAGTTCTGTTTTCAGTTCCTCATCTGATGAGCTGTACAGTTTTAAATCATCGACAAAGAGAAGATGAGTTGTTTTTACACTCTGTTGGTTTCTAGGAGCCAAACTATAGCCATGGCCTAAGCTGTTAAGTAGACAGCTTAATAAAGTAGACAGCTTAATGGATTAATGGCAAGAGAGAATAGCAGCTGTGACAGAGTCACCCTGAAATATCCCCTGTTGAATGTTTATCCCTAGAATAATAATTTCTCATTTATCATGCCTTAATTGCAAAGTGGTCTGACACTGTTTCATGGTCATTGTAATGAAGTCGATCAGTGCAGTGTGTATCTTATACATTTTAAGTACTCTTTTTATCCATGAATGTGGGAATCAAATGCTTGTTTATACTAAATCCATGCCATGCTTAAATTCTTCCCCTTTTTACAATTCTCCACTATGACTTTAACAACAAATGATCCTTTGCTCCATATGACTTTCTTTTATTCCCCTTTTATTCAACTGCCATAATTGAGTTTTCTTTTAAATGACTATAAACTCTGTCGGCATCAATTCCAGTGTATAGTTTATATGTCGTCAGAAGGCAAGTTATTGGTCTATAATTTTTAGGGTAGCTTGCAGGTTCAATCTTAAGTAGGAGCATTGTTTTTCCTGTTAGCCAGGCTGGTGTCTGTTTGGGGTACTCATATAAATAGTTCTTACTCATGGCTAAATCTTTGTGCAAAGATGTTAATACTTTTAACCAGAAGTTAGGTACTGCATCTGGGCCTGGGGCTTTCCGGTCAGAGGCTTTTCTTAACTTTGGTTCAATCTCTCTAGCTGTTATTTCATTCCATTTCATATCCTGTACCTTTAAACATTTTATTCTTTCTTTTACTACTTCTATACATTTAGCATCTTTGTTATGTTCCACAGGATCTTCATAAATACTTCTCCAAAATATATCTATTTCTTTTTTTTTTTTGTGATCTTTCAGTTCCTTTTATCTTGTTTTCCAATTCTCTATAAAACGTTTTTGGGTTATCAATAAATTGCTTATTTGGTGCTTTTCCTTTATATTTATCTGTGTATCTTCTAAGTTTTTCTGCCTATGCTGAGATTTTTTTGTTTGTTATTTGCAATAGTGCATGATAGATCCTGATCTGTTCTAATACTGTGCATTGCTTTTATCACATCTATCTTTCTAAGTATTTTTTTTTATCTGTTCCCTCTTCTATATCTTCTAACATCAACACTTATTGTCTTAATTGCTTTATAGTTTTCTCTGTTTGATACTTCCATGATAGTATTAGATTTCTCCCCTTCCTTTCCCTCACTACCTTGTGATCTTGTGGTAGAACTTTAACAGTTATTAATTTTGCTGCACAGTAATATATCCTGTTTACTTCTGTTATATCACATGGATCTCTACGGACAGTTTTATTACTGTGTTCATTTGCCAAAAGACATTCCCATGAAAAAAAGGAGACTCACCTTGGTATAATGTGGGGAAACAAGAAATTATATAGATAAACAAATGAGTCAGTAAGTTGTCTGGGACTCCTTGAAATGATAAAGAAAAGTATGTAAATATGGGAACAGTAATCTCTGATGAGACTTACAACATGATACCGAGACCTTTAGAATTCTGAATCAACTTGATGATTCATTTGTATATGTATATCCTGATTGTATCCACCCCCCTAGACACATGTCACATAGACAAATGCCTTTCCTATATGCTAGGAGGCCTTGTGCATCCTGTTGTTATTGAATGTGGTTTCTAATTAGTGACCCACCCCATACTACATGTACAGCAGGACTTAACGCCACAGAGGGTCTATCCACATCAGTGTCAAGAAAAGCTATACTAACTAAGGAAACAGAACTTTTTCATTCTTTGTTTTTAGAAAGCAACTTGGATATGCTGACATATTCCTTCATTCATTAATTAAATAGCTACTTCATATGTAAATTCCACCATAAGTACAACTAAAATCATGCCGTAAATCACACCTTTTTCTTATTGCTGCTCACTGCTACTGATTGAGAGATTTTCAAAAGAGAGGCTCTCTCATTACACAGTACACAATGCAATGGTACAGATTCATAAAAGTTTACTGTATAACACTAAGCAGGTTTATGCTGCAGGTGAGTGAGATTCAGAAGACCCAGCTACATGACATGGTGAGGCCAAATAATGTGGTCATCTGTACTATATACTAATGACTGCATAATAAAGTGCAGTGTATGATGATGAAGCAAAACAAGAGAGTGGAGTGATTCAGACATGTCTAAATCTCTCACTACAATGCTGCAATTGCTTTAGATTTGAACTCAGCAGTATGCAGAATAGATTGTATAAACATGCTTGGAGGTTTTTCCCCCATTGTAAATGTGCATCTTTGGAGACTGCTATTGCAGCTGCTTTACACAACTGTACACAGTGTCACCTATGGAGGTGTAGGATCATCTGACCACTCTTTATATTTCATCTCCTTCATGCCAAAGACAAACTGGACTGGTACCATGTGGACAGGGATATCATGCAACAAACAGTGAACATGTGCCGACCACAACTGCAGTCCAGTGGGAGTCATGGTGTATCTCTCCCAGTGGATACCAAGGCACATGTGGCTTTACATATATTAGCTGTAGTGGTCTTTCAGTGGCCTGCTGAGACACAGTGGGGTATCTCAGTCCTCTGCTTCAAGAAGAGTTCATCAGTTAACATGCTTAAGCATGTGGTGGAGCATATGTGTTTCCCACATACTCCAGAGGAGAGAGCTGACACCATATGGGAGTTGTATGATATAGCCCATTTCCCTGTGGTTCTGGTAACCATAGGCTATAGCTTTATTGAAATAAAGGCCCCACCTGGTGAGCTGGGAAGCAGGTATGTGAACCACAATGGGTATCACTCCGTCAACTGGCAGGCGGTATGTAATGCACATGGTATCATCTGCAAAATGCGTGTGTGTACAAGCCACCCAGGTATTTTTCATGATTCTCACATATGGCATACATGTGACCTGTACCAACAGTTTGCAAGGGATGACTTTGCACAGGGACAACATGATGCTGGATATATCCTGGAATACTGTCTCACGACACCCAGCAAAAATCCACACAACCTGACCAGGGGTACACCTCTTCATAAATCAGAAACACTATAGATCATGTGTTTGGGCTGCTGAAGGCAAGCTTCACCTGTCTTGATTCATCCGGTGGTGACCCCACCATGCATGCCAAACTACTTCCTGTCATACCTCTCAACTGTCCTGATATTTGCAGAATGTAGCAAGTAAAACATAAGAACCAGCTAACACAGCACTATATCAAACACTTGTTTAATCTCAAAAAACTTGTCTAATCTAAAAAATAAAAACAGTAAAAAGTATATAACAGATGAGTGCTTTCACACCAAATGTGCTTCATCAGATCTAGAAACAAACTAACAAGTAGTGCTTAAATATAGTCAGGAAAATTCGAAATCACCTAACCAAGGCACGTGACCTCAGCAAGGGTTTTAAAGGTATATGCTTATTTAATCCTTTCCCCTTTGTCAGATTGTAAAAGTAACATCCATTTAATCTCTAAACATTCTGTTTTTGTTTTACTATCACCTCCTCTGGCTTCTACATTCAATAATTCCACTTTTAAATTCAATTTCTATGCCGACTGCACTAGTAGCAACCTGGTCTATTTGGCTGTTTGTGATCAATGTGGATGTTACTGTGTTGGTAAAACAAATCGAATGTTGAAGAATAGTGTCAGGAAACACTTATATGAAATAAGCAGACATGACAGTAGGAATGCTTTATATAAGCATATTTGTAACACTGGTATTGAAGACTCTTACGTTTTTAGTTTTGGAATTATTGAATGTTGGAGCCAGATGAGGTGATATTAAAACAAAAGTAGAATGCTTAGAAGTTAAATGGATATTAATTTTACAATCTGACAAAGGGGAAAGGAGGTCACGTGACTTGACCAGGTGATTTTGAACTTTCCTGACTGTATTTAAACACTACTTGTTAGTTTGTTTTTAGATCTGATTAAGCACATTTGGTGTGAAAGTGCTCATCTGTTATATACTTTTTACTGTATTAATTAATTTTAAATTAACAAGCTTTTTGCATTAAACAAGTGTTTTAGCTGGTTCTTTTGTTATACTGGCTACTTTTGAATTTGTTATTGAACCAGCTTTTACCTGCTCAGTTTGATTCTGTTTCCTTTTTGCAGAATGTCCAGATTTTCTTATATTTTTTGGTCTGTTCCTCATAAAATTTATGATTTTCTGGCAAATTACTGGAATGCTCTAAGGACTGAAGTCACTAAATAATGATATACATTTGTATTTCAGACTTCATACCTATCAGAAAAATGCATGCTAAGACAAATCCTGTCATTCTCGCAACTTTCTAAAGTTTATAAAAGCAGTATTTAAAATCTGTCACTTTTTTGCATTAAGAGGTTGAGAGCTATGCTGACTGTGTGTGATATCACATAATATTATAGTTACGAAGCAGTTACAGTGGAGTCTCCTCTTCCAGAACCATCAGTTCCCAGCACAACAGACAACAAACACTGAGATAGAAGAGGAAGCAGAGAAAGAGCCTGCAGATGAGGAACATGTATTTGGGCTGTTGAAGGCATGTTTCAATTTTCTTTATCCATCCGGTGATACCCTGCAGTATGACCCCACCACATGTGCCAGACTACTAAATGTGTGCAATATTAAACAGTATTACAGTAAGGAAGCAGTTACAGCAGGGTGGCTTCTTGCAGGGCCAGAAGATTCAAGCACAACAGGCAGGAGAAGCTGAGACTGAAGAAGACTTAGTAAGCAGCCAGTAGTTGATGATCATCATGTTCTGGCACTAAGAAACTGGCAGAAGATTCCATATAGCTTTACAACATAACTATACAAGAATTAAGCACATACACTACAGTAACATGATGCATGCAGCAACACTGTACTGTGGTTATCCAAGCATAGGCTGGCCAGTCTGTGCATCAGACATAGGCAACCCAATTAACAATGTAGAAAGAGCAAGGCATGGCTTCCATTTGCAAAGGTGGACAAGGGAGTGCAAGGCTGTATGTTTTCTGCAGGGAAATGTGTGAGTGTGAGTGCTGAGGAGTACAAAACAAGAAGTGCTTTTATGCAATGTATTAGAACCGCTATGTGCGGGGTGGGTTAATGTCAAGAAGGCCCACTGTCAGTGGATTTGTGGAGTGGCAAAAAAAAGAAGTAGCGTCACCAAAGGCAGAGCACATCAAAATATAAAACTCCAAAAACAAATGGTTCTGCCACCAATTCCACTTAAAAACACTTAAAACTTGAAAATTTTAATAAAATATATGATGATAAGATAAAATAAAATAAACACACTGGCTCATAAACCGGATAAGCGCTTTTGGTATAATATCTTTTTCAAATCCTAAATGTTTGCCAGTGAAACCTCTTCTTAAATACCTTCATTTCCTAGTGTTCACTCACTTAGATGCATTTAGTAACCATAGCAGCATACACAACTTTTAATTATGTCATTTTGAGCGAAGAAGAGCTTTCTCTTTTAGTGCAGGTTTTAAAGGGACAAATGCATTCAAACCTGGTGACTGATCTGATTGCAAATTCATTATCCACTTCATCTCTTCAATTTCTGTTCGGTTTACTAAATCCCCACCTCTTGGTGTTTCATGAAGCCTAGCTAGTGCCATGAACTTGAAAAAATGACTGTCATTTATACTAATATGCATATAAAGTGCATTGCTGGTAGCTTTTTTTCTTATGTCAGATAAGTGCTTTAGGATACGTTCCTTGAGCATTTGATTAGTTTTCCCTATGTAGTATGCCTTGCAGTGACTGCAGGTTGCCACATAGATAATGTTTTTACTCTGACAGTTTGCAAATCTTTCAAACTTATAGTTCCTTTTAGTCAGGGGATGTTTAAAAGTATTTGAGATGTTTATATGAGAGCATGCCTTGTAACTTCCACATCTGAATGTTCCAACTCTCCTGTTCATCTGAAAATTCCTGTCTTCAGAAATAGCTTCAGTTTCTGTTTTATAACATAATAGTCTTTTTAAGTTTTTCCTGTTCTTAAAAGAAAAGCTGGGTTGATCTCTAACAATTTCCCTAATTTTGTTGTCAGATGTTAGCACTGGCCAAAATTTTCTGATGGTATTACGAATAGCAAAATTGTCAGTACTATATGTCAACTGGCATCTCAGATTGGACTTTACCTCCTTTCACTTGATCTTAATTATTTCGCCTTGGTCCGAGAAATAGGGTCTTCCCCTCTGAGAGCGTAGTTCCAAGGTAGTTGCTTCATTGGTCTGTGTCTCTTTGACTTTGTATCCTCTCTTATTAAAGTCATTGATAAGTTTAATTTGCTCCTCCTTATAATCCTCATCCCTCGTGCAGAGCTTGGACACTCACGTTAGTTGGTTAGTCACTATGTTGTCAAGAACATGCCTGGGATGCATGCTAGTATTGTGTAGTAAATGATTGCACCATACAGGTTTCCTATACATTCTAGTATTGATGCTTCCTGTGTCATCTAACATTAACTTAACATCCAATAATTCTATCTCTGTATTAGAAGATGTCACTTCAAACTTCAAAAATGAAGTTGTGCTGGTCAAAAATTGTATAAAATGTTCCAAGGAGGTTAAATCACCATCCCATAAGAGAAAGACATCATCCACAAATCGATTATAGAAAACTATGTTTCTATTCCATTTGTTGTTAATATCCACTTTCCACAGCTCTTCCCATCTTGCCAGGACCAGATTGGCATAACTATTTGCGCATGGAGTTCCCATCGGTACCCCCGACTTCTGCCAGTAGTAAGTACTACCATACAGAAACACATTGTTATATAAGACCAATTCCAAGAGACTACATAGTAAATGGATATCATTGGTTGCTTTGTGCTTCACACCAAAGTCTCTGATCACTTCGATCCCCACATCATTGGGTATGGACGTGAACAAACTGTTCACATCCATAGTTACCAATAATAAATTCTTACAAGTATTCATCTGTTGCAGTTTCTTGTAAAGTCTACTTAAGAACCCAGCCGAGTCCTTGATCACTGCAGGTGCGTGAGGTAGCAATTTCTTTAACTCCCCTTCTATAAAAATAGAAAGGGGTTCAGTTATCCATCCTTTTCCTGAAACGACTGGTCGCATCGGAGGGTCATGTAGATTCTTATGCACCATAGGCATTCCATTGATGCTAAGTGTAGTAGGATGACATACTTCAAAAAAATCAAACAGCTTTTTGCTTATCAATCTGTTCATGAGCTTGTCATAAAGTGTGTCTTGTACACTATGTATAATGGTGTTCAATTCTCTTTTATCAATCCTCCTGTAGGTGGCTATATCCGCTAGCATCTCCTTTATCTTGGCATCATATAACGACATATCCATAACTATAACTGCCCCTCCTTTGTCAGCTTGTTTGATCATGATGTCCTTCATATTCTGTAGTTCAGATAGTGCTCTCTTCTCATTTAGAGTTAAGTTGTGGAAATGCTTACTTCCCTTTTGCTGTCTATATTCAGCCACTTCATTTTCACATAATCGGACGAAGGCATCGACAACCGGATGACATACAGGGACAAACATACTTGGTTTCCTATATCCATTTCTAGTTTGAGATTCATCATTGTTTGTATTTCCGAAGAGATGCCTTAAAGTCACATTCCTCCCAAAATATTTTAGATCTAGAATAAATTCACTCATTGGTGAATGCAAGGAGGGTATGAAACTCATTCCTTTCTCTAATAGTCGAGTCTGATCTCTTGTTAATAAAATACTCGATATATTAAATACAAGGGAATCATTTATTCCTGAAACCTCCATTTCTTCCTCTCCCTGCTCTGGGGTCGTACTTCCCTCGGGGTGTTGGTCTGCAACAAAAAAGGAAGCTGTTGGTAAAGCGGTAAATGTACCACCCCATCTTTGGGTTCAGTGGCATTCTGTATATCCAAATTCTTGTTATTATTCAAAATGGATATATTTTCTTCACCCTGCTCAGATAGTTCTTCTATGCTCTCAGTATTGATTACCGAGCTAACATTAGTCTCCAGAGCATGTATCACAACTTCATGTGTTGTTGAAACCTCTCTGTTGTTTTGCCTGGGTGTAGTATGCACTTCTGCTTCTACTACAATTCTCGTTGGTTTCCTAGTGACAGTCTCCTCCTTTTCATGGCTTGCTACTATTCCATTGTTTACATTAGTCCTGGTCTGTATGGTCGTTTTCTTATCTTTCGGCCATTCAAACAGGTGACCCTTCCTAAAATCATTAAAATCCCTGGATAGTTTGCTACTTTTCACTCCTTTTGACTTGGTATCATAAGCATCAAGCCTATCCAGCAGCGCCCCTAGCTTTATCAAATTGTTATCAGATAATGTAATTTTTTCTAGTTCATTCTGTTTTTGTTCAGTTAGGGTTGCTGCTTCAACCTCCTGAGGTTTAAAAAATTCTATCAAAAGTTTCATGTAACTGAAACTAGTTTCTATATTAATCCTTTGCCATTTGGCAAGCAATTCAGGATACATATTTCCATAAGTTGGCATACATCTTACTCTTAAACCTCGTGGGATAATGTGATGGTGAAGGCACGCTTCCATATGAAAGAGTTGCCATTGTAGTCTTTGTCATTGTTGGTTTATGAGCCAGTGTGTTTATTTTATTTTATCTTATCATTGTAAAGTTTTCAAGTTTTAAGTGTTTTTAAGTGGAATTGGTGGCAGAACCATTTGTTTTTTGATTTGTGGAGTATTCTGGAGGCTGTGGTGGCATGTCTGTATGTATCTACAGGGACACAGTCTCAGCACTTGGTGCAGCACTGCTAAGTGACACAGTGGACAGGGCCAGGGCATGCATGACAAAAGGTTCAACTTCCCATGTACAACCCCATCCACTAGAGCTAGCTCTGTCAGGATATGCACTGTCTGTACAACAACCTTGGCTTGATTTTATTATTTTATTTTATTTTTATTTTATTTATTTTTTTATTGACATTTGATTACCAGGAAAGTCCAATGGGCTAGGAGCCCATTTTCAGTGGAGACTCGGAAAGAAAAGCTCCTAAGTATTACAAAGCATTTTAAGAACAATAATTTTACAGTCTTCAAAAATAATACAAAAAATAAATACAGTTGAAATAATTATACCAAATTAGACATAATATGAAAACATTGATTAAGAGTAGATACAAGTTATATGACAATGATTTAATACTTAGAGAAATTTTAGCCAGTCTATAGAAAAATTAAAGGTAAGTTAGTATAATACAAACAGGAATTGCAATATGAAGTGAGAGCAAAGCAGACTTATGGTATATTTAGGGAGATATCGTGGTGTGCTTACATGACATTGACCAGTGTTTGATAAAAGATGTGCCAGCATAATGATGGCTATGACCATGGGACAGCCCACTCCCAGGTGCAGGCACCTTCACAATAGATGTCATGTTAGCACTGCAGGAGTAGGATGTCACTGAACCACAACCGTATTAACTAACAAAGGTGGATGTAGCAGATGACGGGCTGTGAGGACAGACACTCACCCCTGTGAAATGACCTAGTGAAGACACTGCATGGTCTAATGTGAGAGTCAGTCTATCCCATAGGTCAGCATGCACACCCTGGATCAGCCTCACTGTCTCTGTTATGGTTGTGGTGGAACTAGCATGTGCCTCCATGACAGCTCTGTACATATGTTGGATGGAGACTACTGACACACCAACCTCGGTATCAGGGTGGTAACCATATCTCTTGCAGGAACCATTACCAACCCCACCCCATTAGAACTTCCTGTCTAGGAATTATAGGAGCAGACTCAAACATCTGTCTGTTGGGCCTGGCATACTTTCCTGATCTAGAGTGACACCATCAATCTGTCCTGTCTCAAATGTCTGTGTATCCTCGGTATCCACAGGCATGTAAACTGTGTCCATGGTTTGTGTAGGGGATATAGTGTTCAGACTCCCTGTGTCAAAAATATACCCTGTACCCCCTGACTATGGCAGCTCATTACTGCCATCATCAGAGTCTATAAATCTTCTAGCCTCAGATGTGGGCAGTTCTACACTGCTAATGCCACAGAAACAATCACCTGTGAATACACCAAAGCAAAAAAATATCCAGTGAAAGTACGACCCATTACCATAAGTACACATGCACCCAATACCCCTTCAGCTATAAAAATGAAAAAAACATAATAATCTGGTCCATATCTTGGGCAGAAGAGCATGCTTCTTGGATCCCCAAAGTACCTGTATACCATAAGTAAGTATGATTTAATAAGTTTTAGAAACACTAAATGGTAATGGGGACTTGAAGCTTTTGATACAATGAACTAGAATTATATACCTGGAGCATCTGCTGTTGAAATTCACTTGGGCCTGTCCAGCTCTGCCCTAGCATCCATCACCACAATGTGACACTCTGTGGATGTGGTACTGCCTTTAAGCAAGGTCTGGAACACCTCCATCTCCATAAGGGGATGCTCTGCTAATGGCTGACATCCTGTTGCTCTAAATTCCCATGCCAAGCTTCTGCTCTCTGGGTGGCAGCATGGATCATATCTATGGTCCTGAGACAGACCTTGTTAAAGTTATGATCCTAGCCGCTACAATATTAATGTTGTTGACAATTTCAGGACAGGCACTCTCATTGAATGGCTGTTTGCTGGAACAGACACCAAAAGGCCATTGGGGTGATGGGAGTGTCTGATAGATCCAGTATGGACATGGGGACAGAGACAGCTGTCGGGATAATACCAGAAGAGAAAAAAGGAGCAAAAATAAAACTCATATCTGTTTGTACATATTTTAAGTAAATGTCAGGCATGTATATCAACTGAGCACATGGTCCCTGTGGGAGTGGTTACTGACTTGAAACTGTAGTTTTATTGGCCATTTTGGGTCAATTCCAAAACTCCTTCATCTTCCTCTCTTAAAACCTAGTTGCCTCATGGTTTTGGCGTCTTTTCAGGCTTGTTGGCTGTTGGTGAAGCACCCACCAAGAGGAGATAATGCTGAGAGAAGAAAGGAGCCACTTTTGAGATTTTAAGTATTTTTCCTCTGTTTATTTGCTAAGTTTTTCTGCATAGCCGCCTATTTTGAGCATTTTCTGGCTTGTTAAACTTGATTTCTGCATTAGTAACTGTATTTAGAGCACAACCTAGAGCTGTTTACTGAATTTCCTATTTGCACTTATTTTTAAAAATCGTTTTTTTCTCAAAACTTGCATTTTATCTGTCTTTGCCCTAGCACTCTTGTGTGGGGTCATTTACTGCACTGTTATAACTTGTTGATACTTGTGAATCTCTGCTATCTCTGAAAAAAACAAAAAAACAAAAAAAATCTTGCTTTTTTCCCACTTTTCTGAGATTTAAAAAAGTTCACTTACAGGCTTGCTGTTCTTGAACTGTTTGTAAGTTTCTGTGAGGCCATTTTTTGCTTGGGCTAAAGGGAAGTCTCTCTGTTGATCAGTGGCAAAAAAACATTGAGCAGCCTGCCTGCCCCTGTGGGAGTGGTTACTGACTTGAAACTGTAGTTTTATTGGCCATTTTGGGTCAATTCCAAAACTCCTTCATCTTCCTCTCTTAAAACCTGGTTGCCTCGTAGTTTTGGCATCTTTTCAGGCTTGTTGGCTGTTGGTGAAGCACCCACCAAGAGGAGAAAACGCTGAGAAGAAAGGAGCCACTTTTGAGATTTTAAGTATTTTTCCTCTGTTTATTTGCTAAGTTTTTTTGCATAGCCACCTATTTTGAGCATTTTCTGGCTTGTTAAACTTGATTTCTGCATTAGTAACTGTATTTAGAGCACAACCTAGAGCTGTTTACTGAATTTCCTGTTTGCACTTATTTTTAAAATCGTTTTTTTCTCAAAACTTGCATTTTATCTGTCTTTGGCCTAGCACGCTTGTCTGGGGTCATTTACTGCACTGTTATAACTTGTTGATACTTGTGAACCTCTGCTATCTCTGAAAAAAAAAAAAAATCTTGCTTTTTTCCCACTTTTCTGAGATTTAAAAAAGTTCAGTTACAGGCTTGCTGTTCTTGAACTGTTTGTAAGTTTCTGTGAGGCCATTTTTAGCTTGGGCTAAAGGGAAGTCTCTCTGTTGATCAGTGGCAGTGAAAAACATTGAGCAGCCTGCCTGCCCCTGTGGGAGTGGTTAATGACTTGAAACTGTAGTTTTATTGGCCATTTTGGGTCAATTCCAAAACTCCTTCATCTTCCTCTCTTAAAACCCTCTTTTGCGTGGTTTTGCACGGTTTTGTGCATAGTGCAACAGTGGGCAGTGCCGCCTAATTGGGTTTAAACTATTCCTGGCTACACAAAGTCTGCTCTTCACTTTTTCCCTTATAACTGCTCTATCTCTCAATTTAAACACCATATTCTCATTCTAAGGCCCTTCACTGGTCCAATTAAGTAATCCTACAAGTTAGCACTATTAAACCATAAGCACTATTTACTCTTATACTCTCTACGATTACCCTGTCCTCTATTGGTCCGTCTTAAATTCAGTTTCCCTATATTACTCTAGCATGTCCAAAGGTCAGTCAATGGTTTCCTCTCCAGTCCAGCTGGTGAATCTGGGAATTTTGAGGCAATGTTACAACTGTCTCATGTACATGGACAACCCTCTCCTCCTCCAAACAGGTTCAAATATATGTGAGAGATGCAACTATTTAGCCAAACTGGAGGCTGAGCTCTCTCATCTCAAAACTGGTGTAACCAGTCAGGAGGAGAAGGTAACCTCACACAACACAATTCCAGTATCACATAGTCCCACCACATCAGCGAACCAAACACATAAATACACAAAACATACTCGAGGCTCTAAATAAAAATCTACCTAAGCAACAGAGACCTCCAAAGCAGACATCCAAGCAAACGCTACCTCAAAACAAAACACGCACAACACAGCCCACAAAGTCAGTGTGCCAAGCAGCCACAGCCCTTAAGGCTGAATAACACACCTGATACTCTTGTAATAGGTGACTCTATTGTCAGACACACTGACGTCCCGCTCACCGGGCTGAATAAAGAGAAGGTCACGGTGAGCTGCCTGTCGGGTGCTATGATCCGCCACATAACGCAAGCACTCAGGTCACTCCAAAGCAAATACAAATATGACTCAGTCATTGTACATGCTGGTGTGAATGACCTGAGACGTACCTCCCTGGACTACATGAAAAGAGACATAGAGGAGCTCTCTGATCATGTAGCCCAGGCTGGTATGACCCTGACCTTGAGCAGCATCTTACCCTCACCTAGAATGATGCCACAGTACAAACACAAAATGATCAATTTTAACAATTGGCTAAAATTTTCGTGTCATTCAAAGGGGATCCAGTGTCTGTCAGCCTGGGATGACATGCTCGACAAGCCACGTTGCTTCGCTAGTGACGGCTTGCACCTGTCACCACTGGGCTTTTGGATATTGGCAAAGGCTCTTGCCACCCCCATAGTGCCTTTTTTAGGCAAGGCTCAAAAGTCAAATCCACCCCCATAGACAGCACAAGGAACAAGAAACTAAGGGTAATGCTGCTAAACGCCAGAAGTCTTAACCTCAAGATGCACGCACTCGAAGCTCTCCTCAGTATGGAGAACATCGATATCTGTGCAGTGACAGAAACCTGGTTCAAGGCTCCAGAGAGCACCCCAGCACTACCAGGCTATACCTCATATCATGCTTTTCGCCCCAAAACCTGGACCGAACCACAAAAGGAGGGGAGTTTCCATATTTATCAAGGATATCCACACCTCCAGGTTAGTGGCATTGCAGTATCGGAGACCATCCATGTGCAACTAACAGTGGGCAAGACTGCTTTTCAGTTTATAGCATCCTACAGACCACCCTCTCAAAGTCAGGAATCCCACTTGGCTTTCCTGAAAACATTGGAGAACATGAAGATCTCTCCGAACACCATTATATTGGGTGACTTCAACTACCCAAACATTGACTGGGAGCACTACTCAAGCCCCAGCACCTTAGTCCAAAGGTTCCTGGAAATTATAAACTCAAATGCTATGGAATAACTAGTCACCACTCCCACAAGAGGGGACAACATACTAGACCTGATCATTACCAATATGGGGACTCTATGCTCCACACCAGAAGTATATCCCTCATTGGTAAGATCAGACCATAAATTAATTTCACTGGATGTCCACATCCCGACCCCACCCCCAGCCCAGAAACCACAGTGAAAAACTTCTCAAAAGTGAACTTCTCACTTCTCAAAACCGAAGTGGAATCCTTCAAGGCCCCAGGGCCAGTGGAAACTATGGCCCAAACTGCAGAATCCTATATAAACGCATTCTACGGACATCTCCAGGAATGCATGGATCATGCTATCCCACACAAAACCAAGACCCAATCATCCAAAGGCAGGCGTCCAGTCTAGTGGACCCCTGCCATAAATAAACTGTACAACAGAAGGAGGAAGCTACTACATGATAGAGCAAAATCCCTAATAGGGAAGGCATCTCTGATCAGTACTAGCAAAAAATTACGATCCCTCATAAAATCCTCCAAGGCCAGCTTCGAGAGAAAAATTGCACAGGACACCAAAGACAATCATAAGGCTTTTTTCAGTTATGTTAGACACCTGGGATGCAACTCCCAGACTTGTTCTGAGTTGATTCTAAATGACAAAAAATACAATGAACCCACAGACATCGCCAATATCCTGGCAGACAGGTTCAGTGCAAACTTCTCCACCCCCTCCCCCCCAAAAGAGCAAGTATCTATCCCAGCAGAGGGCTGCCTCCCAAACATCTCTGATGCTCAGGTGAAGGCTGCCCTCTCCAAAGCAAAAAACACTCCTTCCATTGGACCAGATGGCATCCCAGGTTGTGTCCTACATGAACTCCAAGAGGAACTAATCCCTCAAATAAAACAGCTATAGAATCTCAGCCTCACTACAGGATATGTTCCCACAGAATGGCGTACAGCAACAGTGGTCCCACTCCACAAAGGTGGAGCCTCTACGGACCCTGGAAACTATCGCCCCATAAGCCTGACTAGCTCAGTCTGCAAGGCTATGGAGAGGATCATCATGGAGCTCATAAACAAAGACATTGGGGACCTACAGACACTAGATCCTACCCAGTTCGGCTTTGTCAAGGGCAGATCCTGCCTTTTGAACCTGGTTGACTTCTGCAAAGCAGTCACCAAAGCCATAGATGAAGGGAAGGTAGTCCACACAGCCTATCTGGACCTTGCAAAGGCATTTGACACAATACCCCACTCAGGCATCATAGATAAGCTATCCAGCTTAAATATAAACCCCTATGTCACAAGATGGGTCGCAAACTGGCTCAAAGACAGAACCCACAGAGTGAGAGTTGCTGGAGCCATGTCAGACTCGAAACCGGTCACAAGTGGCGCCCCACAGGGTTCTGTCCTGGGACCACTCTTGTTCGGTATATACTTTTCCGAGGTACAGGCAAATGTGGGAGGACTATGGCTCACCAAGTTCGCAGACGACTGCAAACTGGGCGCCATAATCAACTCTCCAGCTGACACAAACATCCTTCAAAAACGTCTCACAGAGACAGATAACTGGTGGCAGCGCCATGGTTTAAAGCTAAATGCCAAAAAATGTATAGTCATACCCTTTGGCAAAAACAATGTGCCCACAAATTACCACATAGGCGGAAACCCATTAAGTACAGAGAAAGTTATTAGGGACCTGGAGACCCAAGTTGATAGCAATCTCTCCTTTGAAAACCACATTGCCAAAGTGGTTAGAAAGACCTTCTACATAGCCCACCTCATCACGAAGGGTTTCACATCTAGACCAAGAGAGGTAATCGTGCCCCTTTATTCATCCCTCATCAGGCCCATCATAGAATACAATGCCCCTTTTGGGATGTACCTTACCCGACACCTGCAGCAATTAGAAAGACCCCAAAAGTATCTCACCAAGAGGATCAAGGGTCTCAAACAGATGCCATATGCTGCTCGGTTAAAAAAACTCCAGCTCTACTCAGTTGCATACCGCCTGCTTCGAGGCGATCTATGCCTGACATACAAAGCTATGTCAAATCCAGAATTAATGTACATGCTCCACCTCAGTAAATCTAAATCCCTTAGAGCCACACGCTCGAGGGACTTGAACCTCAGCACAGAAATAAATAGAACTTGCTGGAGGGACAGGTTCATAACCCAGAGGCTCCCTTCACTCTGGAATAGAATTCCAGTTCATGTGAGGCAGAGCACCTCACTGAATCTCTTCAAGAGGAATCTCGATAGGTGGATGGGGGATCGTAGGTTTGTCCCAGGGATTATTCCCGTGTCACTATTAGACAGAGGCACAGTAAACTAAACCTTAAAAAGGGCACAGTATACTCAAATCAAGGGGTGGCGTAAGCCATACAGAATCAGGCTAGGCTTATAATTGCCTCAGGGCAGATAGCCTAGTATGAACCTATGAACCTATAAGGAACAGAACACTAGAATATTTAACATTGCCCTCAATTTGAGCTCAAGGATGTAGCTACCATCCATCTTAACAATCCTACAGTCTACTAATTATTTATTTATTTGTTTATTTATTTATTTGTTTGTTTGTCTTTGTGTACTGGGAAAGTACGACTGGGTAATACCCATTTTCAATGGAAGCCAGGGGAGAAAAGCTCCATTTGCTTACATTGAATTATATACTAAGTTTCAGCCAAATACAGAGTATTACATTTCTATTTACATTTATACACAGATTGTAGGTTACATTTCTATTTACATTTATACACAAACAGTACTTTTTATTTATACATATACATTCTAAGCTTTTACAGAGATGGAAGTTACTCAAGAGAAAGCACACATTCAAATTAGTGGATTGTACAGGCAGCAGTTATGTATAAAAATTGTTTTGTCATTTCAGTAAGAGGTTAAGAATATCATGCTTAAGTAGAGTATTTGGATAGTATTGTACAGTGAAATAGTTTTAACCCTGTGATGAGCATGTACAGGGCCAGGATTGGTTAAGATGCTGTTTAATCAGTGGTTTAAATCTGCTGAATTTTTTTCAGAGAGTTTTATTTGCACTGGGATACAATGCCTGAGTTTAGCAATGTACTGGGAGAAGAGCAAGGCTCCTGCAACATTATTTCACTTATTTTTAATTAATAAGAATTTGTTACTTGAACGGAGGTCCCTTACTGAACAGTAGAGTGCTAATAACTTTTGAAGTACAGGGCATTTTTCTAGATGATGAATGAGTTTGTGCGCTGTAGTCAGTTGTGAATATGTTAAACTGTTGGGCAGTTCAAGCCAGTTTAACTGCTTTAAGCTGATACAATGGTGGGTCCTATGAGGGTGACTGTTAGCAAATGTAGCTGTTTTATTGTAGCAGGAGGCAAGTTTCTTTCTTTGAGTAGACACAAAAAGTCCAAACACCATAAAAAAGCAAAGACGGCTCACACCGGATGCAGGAAAACGTTTTATTACAACAATGCGTGAAAGCTTGTAAGCGCTTTCATCCCCAGTTACAATCGATACTCATCAGACAAGCTCAAGTCAACTGTTAAAGTGTTTAAATAATAAAACGGTAATTGCATCATTTCCTCTAAACTAGTTTAAAGGGAAATGGCACTGAAAACAAAAGCTTATGGTATAAAACTGAATGTGTAAAAGTACTGCATAATAAAATATTATATTAATAAAATTCAACAATAAACACTCATTTCTCCAACAAGTACATAAAAAGGACGTCAAGCAATGACATCTTGTTAAAAGTATCCAATATTGTGTTCTGTAATGCAGGTGTCTCTTGAAAAAGAGATTTGTAGTCAGTCCCATATAAAACAATGTGCGACGTCCCGCACAGTGTTAAAAGTCAAGGTTCTTATCAAGTAAAACGCAGCTGGTTGCATGCACAATGGATTCAAAGTAATACAGTGTGTCATTAAGAAACATACTAAACACAGGTCAGTGGGTCAAGTCAAAAAAGGGAATAACTAGACAATATAAACTGATGGTTTATAGCGTTATAAAAGTAAACGAAGTTATCTGTTCAAGGCTTTTCATTTCAAAAGGCTAGTGATAGATAAACACTCATTTAAGCCCAGCCAATGAGTGGAATCTGCCAACATAATTCGGCTTTTTCTAACAGGTAAGGCCAGACACCTCCTCTAAGTGAGGGGGATATAGTATCCAATATTATAAACTTGAATTTGTGGTCATTGTGTTGGTTAATGTGTTTAGCCACAGCATTAACCAACGAATGGTCTCCAATGTTTCGAAGATGTTCTCCTGTTCTGTTTTAGAGTTTCCGCTCGGTTTTGCCTATGTAGAAACATGGGTAAAACTCACAGGAGGCACAGTACACTACTTTGTCAGAATTACAATTAAATTTATCCTTGATCTTTAATTTCATGCCATTTATGGTCATTTCATTCACCTCTAATATGTGGGAACAAAATTTACATGAACCGCATTTGTACATGTAGCCTGACTTCTGTGGTTTATCTTGATGTTCTAAATGGGACTTGATGTTCTGCCCTTTTCGAAAAGCACAGGTAGGTTTGTTTCCTAAAATCATTCTCATGTCTGTTTCACTTCCTAACAGTTTCCAATTCTTTTCCAAAATATTCATGATAAGCATGAACTGAAAAAGTGTCGAGGAAACAAGATATGAAGAGGTTACTATCCGCTCTCTCCCTAGCTGAACCCGATACATGTAAAATGAGTTCAGGCAAAATGCTAGTAGTGTTGTTAAAGACTAGCGGGTCACCACAAGGGACTTCTGTGTTTAAGAGGGGAGTAAAATGGCTGCTCTCCCATTTAGCAATGACTTCATTTTTGATGTTGTCAACCAGGTGTTGTGGGTAGCCTCTTTTAAGGAACATATTACTCAAGTTTTCACATTCATTCAAAAAACTCCCTTTGAGTGAGGTCATTCTGACAGCTCTAACAAACTGATCTTTCAGAACACCTCTTTTTTGTGTGAAGGGGTGATAACTTGAGAAGTGTAAAATGTTGTTGGGAGTATGTAGTCTTATGATAAATTTCTGATGTAAACCTTTTGTTTAGTATATCTTTCTTAAGTAATATGTCAAGGCAATTTGTGTGTCACTAATGGAGTGGGTAAATCTTAAAAAAAGAGATTGAACTTTTGATGTATTCAAGGAAAGGGCCGATCTGTTGTTTTGGTCCATCCCAAAGAATAAAAGTGTCGTCCAAAACACAGGTGGACATGTGACAAAAATAAAAGAATGGGGAGTTGGTAAGATATATTTTCTCTCATTCTAACATGACGATGTTAACATTCATGCCCCCACATGCTGAACCCATCACCACACCCTCATTTTGGACATAGTAGTCCTTGTCAAATAGGATGAAGTTGTTCTTTAGGACCATGTTAAGTAACTGTTCAAGCATCTTGGTTCCGTCCTGTCATGTCCCTTTGTCTGCCAAATATTCACATAACCATCGTGTCCCTACATCATGTGGGATAACAGTACAGAGATCCATTACATCCACTGTAATAACTGTATAGTCTTTGTTGAATGTTACTGAATTAATTTTCTTCATGAATCCCCAAGAGCCAGTACAAAGTAGGGGTTCAGATTTTAACAAACAATTTCCAAATCTAAAAATGTTGCCAGTGTATGGGTTATAGAGCCTCTGGCATCTACAATGGGATGTAAAGGAGGCTGGTGTGTGTCCTTGTGGATCTTTGGAATACCAACTATAGTAGAGGTAATCGAATAATTAGCAGTTAAAAACTGATGTTTTTCCATACTAATCAGACCGTCTATAAATAGGTCTAGTAAAAAAACCCTAATCTTACGTTATGCACCATTCAACTCATTAAGTGAGCAGTGAGTGTATGTAGGTGTATCCAAAATGTCTTTCATTTTCCTAAAATAATCTTGCTTCCACATAAGGAGAACACCACCCGCTTTGGTTTCATTACTCTTAGGTTGGTGTTAGAAGAAAGATAGTCTAGTTCCATGACCTCTTTGGTACATAGATTGTTTTTAACATTGTTCTTGTTAGCATTTTCACAGTGAGTTCTGATGTGCAACTCACACACATGTTCAAAAGTGTCAAGAATAGGTACAATTATTTTCCCATTAAGGAAACCATGGTAAAAAATTTCTCCAAAGCCAACTTCATGCTTCTTAAGACAGAAGTGGTGAACTTCATGACACCCATGCAGATGGACAATACAGTTACAACTACTGAATTCTACACAATTACACTTTATAAGCACTTACATGAGTGCATGGATCGTGCTATCCCAAACAGAACCAAGACGCTATCCTCCAAAAAAAGGAAGCCAATCTGGTGGTCCCCTGCCATAAACAAACTGTACAACAGAAGGAAGAAACTCTTGCAAAAGAGAGTAAAATCCCATTAGTGGAGGTGCTCCCTGGTCAGCCTCAGTAAGAAGCTGCGATCCCTGATAAAATCCTCCAAAGCTAGTTACGAAAACAAAATCGCCACTGATTCTAAAGACAACCACAAAGCATTCTATAGCTATGTCAAGAATCTCAATGGCAACACTCAGACCTGCTCTGAGTTACAGCACAATGGCACTAAATATAGAGACCCAACTGATATTGCCAACATCCTGGCAGATAGGTTCAGTGCTAACTTTACCCCCTCTCACCCCCTAAAGAGCCCATCTCTATACCGGAAGAATGCAAAGTTCCTGTAATCACAGCTGCACAGGTAAAAACCACACTCTCCAAAGCCAAGAACACAGCATCCATGGGACCAGACAACATCCCAGGCTGCGTTCTACATGAACTATAGAACGAACTGGCACCCCACCTAAGTACCATGTTCAATCATAGCCTCACCTCAGGCTTTGTGCCTGCTGAATGGTGCACAGCAACAGTTATCCCACTCCACAAGGGGGGAGCCACCACGGACCCCGGGAAATACCGCCCCATTAGCCTGATGAGCCTGGTCTGCAAGGTCATGAAACATATCATCGTGGAACTTATAAGCAAAGACATTGGTAAACTCCAAACTCTGGATCCCACCCAGTTCGGGTTTGTAAAAGGCAGATCATGTCTGCTAAACCTGATAGACTTCTTTGAAGCAGTCACCAAAGCCGTAGACAAGGGTAAGGTGGTTCACACAGCCTATCTAGATCTTGCCAAGGCTTTTGACACCATTCCTCACTCTGGAATTATAGATAAACTCACTAAACTAGGTATAAATCCCTATGTCACAAGATGGGTTGCCAACTGGCTCACTGACAGAACCCACACTGTGAAAGTAGCAGACTCCAAATCCGACTTCAGACCAGTGACAAGTGGAGTACAACAGGGTTCAGTCCTGGGTCCTCTCCTGCTTGGTATCTACTTCTCTGAAGTACAGGCTAACACAGAAGGTCTTTGGCTAATGAAGTTCACAGATGACTGCAAACTAGGAGCCATAATCAAAACTCCTAATGATGTGGACATCCTACAAAAGGGCCTCACTGAGACAGATGCCTGGTGTCAAAGCCATGGCCTCAAGCTCAATGCCAAAAAGTGCATTGTCATCCCCTTTGGTAAAAACTCTGTACCCATGAACTACAACATAGGCGGTAGTATACTTAACACTGAAAGTGTGATAAGAGACCTTGGAACACAGGTGGACAGTAGTCTCTCCTTTGATAATCACATTGCCACAGTGGTCAGGAAATCCTTCTATGTGGCACACCTCATCACAAAAGGTTTCTCATCCAGGAAAAAAAAAGGTCATTGTTCCCCTCTACTTATCACTCATTAGACCCATTATAGAGTACAATGCCCCTTTTGGTATGTACCTCACAAGACATCTACAACAACTGGAAAGGCCGCAGAAATACCTCACAAAGAGGATTACCAGCCTAAAACAGATGCCTTACGCAGACTGTCTCAAAAAACTTCAGCTTTACTCCATCGCATATCGCCTACTCATAGGTGATGTCTGCCTAACATACAAAGCTATGTCAAACTCAGAGCTGTTGGACATGCTCCACTTAAAGAAATCTCAATCCCTCAGAGCTACACACTCTAGGGACCTAAACCTTGTCACCACAATAAACAGAACATGCCGGAGGAATAGATTCCTGTCCCAGAGACTTCCCATACTCTGGAATAAACTACCTATCTATATCAAACAAAGCTCCTCATTAGCACTCTTCAAGAAAATTCTTGATGATTGGATGGGAGATAGGAAATTCACCCCGGGGATCACCTCTGTGGCTCTGCTCGACAGTGGCACAGGAAAATAATTTTCTTGGGTGGCAAAAGCCAGGGTACCTTTTTGGCTGGGCTTGTATAGGCCCCAGGGCCGATAGCCTAGTACCTACCTATGAACCTATGAACAAATGGGAGATTGTAAGTACTAGACACGTTCAATGGGTGTATGATGTTGTCAACACCTTGGAATAACAGGCTCAACACTATTACTTTGTCATTTAAGTCTTGTCTATTAGTGGCCCCGTTTTTAGAAGTCCATTCCTGAAAGGGAGGGGTTGGGGGGGTATACACAGTTGGAATTATAGTCCTTCTCATCCCTCACAATCTTTTTCATTTTCCTATTTTTAATTGTGTTCATTTGCTCTTCAATAGAGCTGAAAATGCGAGTATATTCAAACTTGTTGGCAGAAAACAGAGAGTCCTATGTGATTCTGTTATCAACGTTTTCTGCCTCCTGACCCAAGATAGTAATTTCTTCATCACTGTGTTTGATTACCATATCCATATTGTCAAAGCCAAACCGGACAGACTGTTTGGTTAATTCTTTATGAAAAGGGGAATTGGCTATGAGACCAGTTGGGTAACACCACATGCATAACCCTTTAGGCACTACTTTCTTCCTTAAACACTCTTTAAAATAGCTTTTGTCCATATTTTGGAAAAGAATTGGAAACTGTTAACAAGTGAAACAGACTTGAGAATGATTTTAGGAAACAGACCTACCTGTGTTTTTCGTAAAGAGCAGACCATCAAGTGCCTTTTAGAACATTAGACAAACCATAGAAGTCAGGCTACATGTACAGATGCGGTTCATGTACATTTTGTTCCCACATATTAGAGGTGAATGAAATGACCATAAATGGTATGAAATTAAAGATCAAGGATAAATTTAATTATAATTCTGACAAAGTAGTGTACTGTGCCCTCTGTGAGTTTTTCCCATGTTTCTACATAGGCAAAACTGAGCGGAAACTCAAAAACAGAACAGGAGAACATCTTCGAAACATTAGAGACCATTCCGTGGATAATGCTGTGGCCAAACACATTAACCAACACAATGACCACAAATTCAAGTTTATAGTATTAGATACTATATCCCCCTCACTTAGAGGAGGTGCCTGGCCTTATCTGTTAGAAAAAGCCGAATTATGTTGGCAGATTCGGCTTCATTCCACTCGCTGGCCGGGCTTAAATGAGTGTTTATCTATCACTAGCCTTTTGAAATTAAAAGCCTTGAATAGATAACTTATTTTACTTTTATAACACTATAGACCATCAGTTTAAATTTTCTAGTTATGCCCTTTTTTGACTTGACCCACTGACCTGTGTTTAGTATGTTTCTTAATGACACACTCCCTCCAGATTCAGCAAGCCCTGCACGGTGTACAGGACTAGTGCAGGAGCTCCAGCAGGCAATATGTCTGCCGTGCAATCCAGGAATAAGCTGTAGGGATGTGCACGAGCACTCCTGCACTGGTGCTGCAAGGACTCAGCCGCTGTATGCAAATTATCCCATTAGCAGGAGACATCCATGCAATTGAGGTGAATTTGCAATCCAGGAAGCTGGAAGCCGGTCGTGCAGGACTAGTGTAATCAGTAGAAATGTACTCCGCCAGTAACAGAGTACATTTCTGCAAACTACAAAACGGAGCCATGACAGCATCAAATAAAGGGTGGATATTATGTAGAAAGCATGCCAATGGCCAAATATAAGGCCATTGGCAGGGAAAACAGCTGGAAATATAAAAAAATCAACTTTTATTTTTTTAGATGATCTCAGCTGTTTAAGCATAAGGCAGCGACGCACAAATGGGATCGGGTGAAAAATAAGAAAAAAAAAACTAAAATAAGCATTCTAACCAAAATCACTATTTTAGAATCTCAAAAACACGAAAAAACTTTTAAAATAACAAAGAAGGTACAGCTCAGAAAACAGGTCTTTCGTTTAATACCAGGACTTAAAGCGCTTTTCGTTTGCATCAAAGCAAACTTTTTCAGAAGTAAAAAATTGGCTACACACATCATATTTAAAACCAAAGTGGAAGTGACGTTCTAGACCACACCTTTAAAGCAACATTGTTGCTTAAAGATATACATAGATATTATGTATCAAAAACAATGACATTATAACTTCCAAAACCAGAAATGCAATAATTAAACTGATATAATTAAGAATATGTGTATATATATATATATATATATATATATATATATATATATATACCGATAGTTTATAATTTAAACTGAAAAGTTATATTATATTATATAACCTGACAATCAATGACAATTAAAAATGTGAAATTATATACATAATATAAATGTTCGGTATGAATAGGATACCATAAGAAAAAACATTTGTGTATTCAAACCAAATAATTACCAAAAAAACACCCTACTTTGCATGAAATAAAATAAAGGTGTGCATATTAATGTACACATTTGTACTACTTCACTTGTTTTTTTTTTAAATCACATATTTTAAAACATATGAAACATTCAAAGCGCTTTGAAATAGAGTGAAATGTTAAGATGACTGTATTTAAAATAACTAAGTGGCACGAATGCCACTTTTCCCATCATCTACTTAAATTTTTACATTTCAATATACAACTAACAACATGTGTTCCATTAGTTGTATATTGAAATGTAAACATTTATTTTATTTCATCCCAGCCCAAAACACTACCATAAACTATGTAAACACCTATCCCTCTGGTTTTTCCCACATACTTTAGACCACAGGTGCATACAAGCAGGGAACTTTTAACAAACAAAACCAACAAAATGATAGGGGCTGCATTACCTATCATACAACAACATGTGGAAGAGGCTGAGGGTGGTGAGGATGTGAATGCTGTCGACCAACCTACAGTGAGGAGACAGAGAAGAGTGTACAGACCCAGTATAACCTATCAGGGGAAAAATGAGCTGGAGATAGTGGAGCGCTCTAGAGTGGACAGGGAACTTCTACAGCAAATTGTTGAGCTGTGTCGGCCATGCCTCACACAAAGAACTAACAGAGGGGAGCCCATCTCAGTGGATACCAAGGTATGTGTAGGCCTAAGAATACTAGCTACAGGTACCTTCCAAAGGCCAACTGGGGATATCATGGGGATCTTAAAAGCATCAGCATCCAGGGTACTCCACCAGTTCCTGGATGCCATGTCAGCACATGCCGGTGAGCATGTATATTTACCCAACACCCGTGAAGCATTGGCCAGCAATATGCATCTCTTCCACCAAACAGCAGAATACCCTGAGGTAGTGGGTGCTATAGACTGCACACACATATGCATCAAAGCACCACCCGGTGAGCAGGGTAGGGTCTACATCAACCGCAAGTGCTTCCCCTCCATCAACTGCCAGGTCGTGTGCAATGCCCAGGGCATAATAATGAATGTGTGTTGGCTGCCCTGGAAGCTATCACAATTCCCACATCTGGCATCTGACACAGCTGTACCAGAGATTTGCCAATGGGGACATCCCTTACAGTCACCTAGTGTGGGATTCTGGTTACACACTGGAGCCGTGGCTGATAACACCCATCAGAAATGCACACACACCCAAACAAGAACTCAATAATGAGGCACATGCACAGACCAGAATTATAATAGAGCATATGTTTGGGATGCTGAAGTCACAGTTCCGGTGCCTGGGCACATCCGGTGGAGCCTTGGAGTACTCAACAGCTACATGTACTCAAATTGTCATTGTATGTGCCATGCTACACAATATGATCCTGTGGAAACAGCTGCAGCAGAAACAGCATGGGGCAGGGCCACACAGCCCCCCACCATTGCCAAGGCCTACACAGGCACAGAGTGACTGAGAGGAGGAACAATGTGAGCCTGCACCAGTAGGCAGAAGGAGGCATGCCCAGTATGCCCTGGCCTTGGCAAAGAGGCAATGCATAGTAAAAAATAGAAAAAATGGAAAGTGGGGAATGAATCCAAGACTAGTAAATCACAATTTCCCCAGTAGTACAGGATCCAATAAAGTCTGTCCCACGATAATAATCCACAAGTAGTCCAAAAAACATCCAAAGTAGATAATACGTAAAAGTTTATTTAGCGATACAGAACAGTTTAAAATTTGCTTTAATCTCCAAACACTGGAAACTTCATCAAAATAAAGTGCCTCTGTGTTCACCAGGTTTTTATACCTTAATCATTAATTGACTTGATTTAATTTAATTTAATTTAATTCAACAACTTAATGAATTGATTAAACAAGCTGCATTTAAAGTCACACAACAAAATTTTACATATACACATTTTCCTAAAACACAAGCGCTGACCAAATGCAGTGCACACAACAACACAAATTTACCTGTGCACTATATAAATAGTCAGCAAAATCATTTCATGACAAATTTGCAACAGTTGTCTGCCAAATCAAATACATACAAGATACCATACAGTTTGTGCATGGAGTACACACCGCTCAAACCTCCTGTGCATCAATCCAAATGTAAATATCTAAGCTTAAGTATGGTATGGGTGTATGGTATAAATATATATCCCTTAAAATTTATTTAATAAAACATAATATAAATTTTAATACATATTCAATAAATAAATGAATAACTACCAAATGTTAAAAATTGTATTTATATTTAATATTTAACAAATATCTAAAAACACATGTAATAGACATGGTTAAAAATATAAATTACAAATTACATTCTATTCTACTTCTTTGTATTTTTTCTATTTTTGCTTGGTTTTATTTTATTTGCCCTTAATTTTAGGGCAGGTAAAAGGGACACGTGATCGTTCATCCCTGGGGGGTGTTGGAATCCAATCTCAGTTGCCAGATCAATTCCCGGTAACTGAGTTGGTTTTCCCAATCCCCCCCTCTATTGTTCATGGGTACTACTTCCAAGATCCAAAACTTAAAATGGGCTCCCTTACAGGAAAGCATATGGTGGTAAAGGGCATTTGTCTCCTTCTTCTTTTTTATGTCGCACATATGTTCATAAATTCTCTGCCGCAGGTGTCTTTCTGTTTTACACACGTAATGTCCCCAACATGAAATACAGTAGGCCAAGTATACAACCCCACTAGTGTAACATGTGCAATATTGTTTTCCTTTTAGAGGAATGCATAGCACATACACTGACACAGGAGGGACCCAGGGAATGAGACATTGGTAACTTCCAAATTCTGGATCCCACCCAGTTCGGGTTTGTGAAAGGCAGATCATGCCTCCTCAACCTGATCAACTTCTTTGAGGCAGTCACCAAAGCTGTAGATGAGGGTAAGGTGGTTCACACAGCCTATCTTGACCTCGCCAAGGCTTTCAACACCATTCCCCATTCTGGAATTATAGCTAAACTCACTAAACTAGGTATAAATCCCTAAGTCACAAGATGGTTTGCCCATTGGCTCACTGACAGAACCAACACAGTAAAAGTTGCAGACTCCAAATCTGACCTCAAAGCAGTGACAAGTGGAGTACCACCAGGTTCCATCCTGGGACCTCTCCTGTTTGGTATCTATTTCTCTGAAGTACAGGCTAACACAGAAGGCCTCTGGCTAATGAAGTTCGCAGATGACTGCAAACTAGGAGCCAAAGTCAAGTCCCCAAATTATGTGGACATCCTACAGAAGGGCCTCGTTGGCATAGATGCCTGGTCAGAGTCATGGCCTCAAGCTCAATGCCAAAAAGTGCAGTGTCATCCCCTTTGGTAAAAACTCTGTACCCATGAACTACCACATAGGCAGCAATCTACTTTAAACCGAATGTCTGGTAAGAGACCTTGGGACCCAGGTGGACAATAGTCTCTCCTTTGATAGTCACATCACCACAGTAGTCAGGAAGTTCTTCTACGTGGCACATCTCATCATAAAAGGGTTCTCATCCAGGAAAAAGAGGTCATTGTTCCCCTCTACTCGACATTCATTAGATCCATTATAGAGTACAATGCCCCTTTTGGAATGTACCTCACAAGACATCTGCAGCAGCTGGAAAGGCCACAGAAGTACCTCATGAAGAGGATTACTGACCTCAAACAAATGCCCTACACTGACCACCTCAAAAAACTTCAGCTTTACTCCGCAGCATATCGCCTACTCTGAGGTGATCTCTGCCTATCATATAAAGCTATGTCAAACCCAGAGCTGTTGGACATGCTACACCAAAAGAAATCCCACTTCCTCCAAGCTACAAGCTCTAGGGACCTAAACCTTGTCACCACAATAAACAGGACATGCAAGTGGATAGATTCCTGTCCCAGAGACTTCTCATACACTGGAACAGGCTACCCATCTATGTAAGCAAAGTTCTTCATTAGCACTCTTCAAGAAAAATCTTGATGAGTGGATGGGACATAGGAAATGCACCCTGGAGATCACTTCTGTGTTTCTGCCCCACAATGGTACAGGAAAAGAACTTTCTTGGGTGGCGTAAGCCAGGGAACCTTGTTGGCTAGGTTTACGTAGGCACTCGGGCCAATAGCCTAGTACCTACCTATGAACCTATGACACCTCTCTCTGACTCACACATACAGTAAAAGGGATGCCAAACATGACACTGCCTGTGCTCAACCATGTATAGGGAGTGTACTATGTGCATCCAACATAGGCAGGCCTCCAGCACCACCTTCGATACTGGTACAGCCACAAGGTAAGTCACTCAACTTACCAACTGCTGAATGTAGTAGTATGTATTGTTACCTGTATCTATGGTATGGATGTGAGCATGCAAGGGAATCGGGTGGCTGAATGGGATGCCAACTGATAGTAGACACCTATAGTGGCAGCATGAGATTTGTAACAAATACTGGTGTTACCATAGCAGCCAGTACTACACATGGTGGCAAAACCTACTGAAATGTGCTGGGCCACATATGTGTCCATATGACACACACATGCCAGTCAGGGTGGTTCACATACCTAACAACAGTCACAGCCAGCAGGACAGGTGTAGACAAACACAAAGAAAGGCTGTGCTAAGGCTTCTGAATGATGCCTATGGGTAACCTCCCCTCCCCAGGCCTACACAGACAGACTAAATCAGGTCAGACAGTAGGATGTTAGTTCTGAAGGGTAGGAAGTTAGAAACTAGTATGTAGGTCACTCAAACGTAACACCTGTAGTACACTGATATGCTACTAGTCAGCATGATAGGTTAGAAAACAGAATGAAATGGAGTACCTAACATACCAGTACAGTCATAGCAAATGTGTACAAGTATCAGGTGTGTCCTCCCAATCCTGTGTAGCAATGTAGAAACAGTCAGGTTTGCCCACCCCATATCTCATGTAGACATGTAGTAACAGTCAGGTGTGCCCCCCAGTCCTATGTAGAAATGTAGTAACAGTCAGGTGTGCCCCCCCAATGCTGTGTAGCAATGTAGAAACAGTCAGGTGTGCCCCCCATATCCTATGTTGAACTGTAGAAACAGTCAGGTGTGCCCACCAATCCTGTGTATAAATGTAGAAACAGTCAGGTGTGCCCCCCAGTCCTGTGTATAAATGTAGAAACAGTCAGGTGTGCCCACTCCCTCAATTCTATGTAGAAACATAGAAACAGTCAGGTGTGCCCCCCAATCCTGTGTATAAATGTAGAAAAAGTCAGGTGTGTGCCCCCTCCCCCAAACCCGTGTAGAAATATAGAAACAATCAGGTGTGCCCCCCCCCAATCCTGTGTAGAAATGTAGAAACAGTCAGGTGTTCCCCCCAATCCTGTGTAGCAATGTAGAAACAGTCAGGTGTTCCCCCCCCCAAATCTGATGTAGAAATGTAGAAACAGTCAGGTGCCCCCCCCAATCCTGTGTATAAATGTAGAAACAGGCAGGTGTGCCCCCTCCCCCAATCCTATGTAGAAATGTAGTAACAGACTGGTGTGCCCCCCCCTCAATGCGATGTAGACATGTAGTACCATGTATGTGTAGGTATAATACCAGTGGAGCACAGATGACCAGAGGTGGCCAAGGTAGCAGGATAGATTGTAGGATTTGTACAATATGCAGGTATGTGTGTGTGTGTGTGTTAAGTTGGTGTGAGTTACATATTGTGTGAGAGTAGTCAGTATGTATGGATGTTGAGGCTTGACATGGTGGCCATTGCCTACTACTGCCGATGATAGGGCCAAATCCTCACAAATGCAGTGCCAAAGAAATCTCCCCCAAGTATAACACATGCTAGCAGTAAGCCATTGTAAATGTATGGTGGTAATATGTGTCACCATTTGAAAAAGTGACATGGCATGGCTGTCGGGCTAGATATAGAAGCAGTACACAGGGGAAAGTACCCCAGACATACAGTATATAATGTGTGACTGTGAAATGGACAGCCCCTTGGAATTGTACATACAGGTATGCATCACATTATCTGGGCCTGTAGTAGGGAATACCGGGGTTGTCTGCCCGAACACTTGCAGATCACAAAGGTGATAGGACTGATGTATTGGGAAACAACTGATGTACCTGCACATGCCAGCATAACTGGAATGCCACATGCATATCTATGAGTCAGATGCAAGTAGTGTCCATAGCACACATGCACCCAGCTCACCCAAACACCACCCACAGGTACCTCTCTGGTCGTATCTCTGCTGTTGGGAATGGGTACAATATGACCCTCACCTGTATATGGCAATAACAAAAGAATGCAGCATGCAGTGCAGGTGTCCCATTCAGGTGTGTCCCTAGCTGTAGCTTGCACCCTGCCAGCATCCACACTACCTGATCAATACTGATAGAAAGTATTGGCATGAACACCTAGCACACCTACCCTGTCACCGCAGGGGAATATACTGTATGGCGGTCTGAGACTGTAGGAGTGACAGAGTGAAATGGCCTGCCACAGCTGGCCCGCATCACCACCAAATGGCCTGCAGGCCTCTGCCAAAGGCCTGTGTCTCACACATACTGCCAATGCATGTTATGTCATGGACAGCCAAATAAAAACAAAACACACTCCACATAAGCCATATGCAAGGCCATGTGGACAATTCACAGTAACATGTCCACCATGTCCCACTGCATGAACTGTGGACCAACAGCAAAACACAGCTGTGATGAGGTGATAACCTTAGGGAAAGTATCAGAGAATGCATGCATAATGTATGGAAGAGGATAGAATAATACAGGGGGCATGGGCAGCATGGAATGTGCAGGGTCCACCACACAGCTGTGTGCACACACTATCCCTGGCTGCAAACACATAAATGGATGGCTACAAATATGTCCATACACCACAAACGGGGTAATGTCCTGACTTATGACCCCTGCCTCTGGGTAACCTATGTGAATCTGTACAGCTGTGAGGTATTGCCACAACAAGATAAGGCCATACTGTCATGTCGATGGATGTGCAAGTATAAGGTCTTCTGCCAGCACTGTGCCAAGGTGCTGAACTAGATACACAGACCCAGCAGCAAGTGTCTGCAGCTCCCCCTCCAGAATGGTATAACTGTCCATGAATATGTAGGTGTTTGCCCACAATAGTGGACACAGCTGCATTCGCCCTTGTTCCCCAGGGCATCACTGTGAGCAAGAATGCCCACCTGACAGTACTTGAAGACATAAAATATCACAATGTATAACAGTACACATGTCTGACTATCTCTGCTAACACCAGTACCATGTATCAGAAGCAGCACAGACACAATCACCTACAGTACAGACTATTCCTTGCACAATTTGACCCCCATGTTGCCAAATGATCTGTGGATACCCTGCAGAAACATTTTGCTACCTGTAGGTGTACAACACAAAGGTCTGCACTGGAGTGCAAACTACCTGGAATGAATCCACACATTCAATACAGAAAGGCATACTGGGCATGCTCACACACACAGAAATTAAGGCAATGTCAGACAACAACATTCTGAAAGGTCATACTGGGTATGCTCACACACAAACAAATGAAGCCCATGTCTACAAACAAGAGTGGTCCATACATATCTGACAGTTTTTAGATGTTAGTGCATACACTTCTCAGTATGCACCAGTCATGCTTTGCACACACATTGAATAGTAATACAGACATATATCCAAGGACAACACACTACAATATGCCAAATGTAGACATACATAGTATGTGTGGAAGAGAGTGACTGTGACAAAGAGCCAACCATCTTGAGGCCTGTCCCACCCAGCATGCAGCCAAATGGCTACAACCACATGAAGTGTAAATGCCACTCACTGTAGAAATTAGCCACTGGTATCCATTAGCATTACAGACTATGTGGTGCAAGTGCTAACAGTGAAACATGACTGTACAAGGCAGTAGTCATCTAGCACCTATATACACGTACCTGCGGAATATAACCCTGCATGTGCCTGCATTTGGTGTGTCAACCTCTAGATGAATGGGTTAGGGCTCATGCACACACACTGCCTTCCCCATAGTCCTACTATGATGAGCCTGCTGATGTCATCCACTTTGAAATACACCTTTGGGAATAAAGTAGCCCAATAATCTCTGTGGTGTGTCCTAAAGCTGCATAATGCTGTAGTGTGATAAATTAGTTAGGTAGGAATTCTAATCCCTGACATGACATGGCAACTGTGTGTGTGTGTGTGTGTGTGTGTGTGTGTGTGTGTGTGTGTGTGTGTGTGTGTGTGTGTGTGTGTGTGTGTGTGTGTGTGTGTGTGTGTGTGTGTGTCTCTGTCTGTGTAGGGAACAGTACTTTTTAGGCAAGTCAACCTCACTACAATTCAAATGCCCTACTTTGGCAAGGCTGCTGATGTCATTCACTGTGATATACACCTTTGGGAAAGGTGTAGCCCAGTAATCTCCGTGGCACGTCCTATAACTGCGTAATGTTTTTTTAGTGTGATAAACTAACTAGGTAGGAGTTCTCATCCCAGACATGGCAACTGTGTGTGTGTCTCTATCTGTAGAGGAAGCAATGCTTTTTAGGCTAGTCACACTCACTACAATTCAAATGCCCTACTTTGGCAAGGCTGCTGATGTCATTCACTGTGAACTACACCTTTGGGAAAGGTGTATCCCTGTAATCTCTGTGGTACATCCTATAACTGTGTAATGTTGTAGTGTGATAAACTGGTTAGGTAGGAGTTCCAATCCCAGACATGGTAACTGTGTGGGGGTGTGCCTCTGTCTGTGTAGGGAGCATTGCTTTTTAAGCTAGTCACACTCACTACAATTCAAATGCCCTACTTTGGCAAGGCTGCTGATACCATTAACTGTGAAATACACCATTGGGAAAGGTGCCACCCAGTAATCTCCATGGTACATCATATAACTGTGTAGTGTGATAAACTATTTAGGTATAAGTTCTAATCCCAGACATGGCAACTGCGTGAGTGTGTCTTTCTGACTGTGTAGGGAGCAATGTTTTTTAGGCTAGTCACACACACTACAATTCGAATGCCCCACTTTGGCAAGGCCGCTGATTTAATTCTCTGTGAAATACACCTTTGGGAAAGGTGTAGCCCAGTAATTTCTGTGGTGCGTCCTATAACAGCGTAATGCTGTAGTGTGATGTAGTACATCGGTAGGGGTTCTAGTGCCACACATGGCAAGTGTGGATGTTTGTGTGTGTTTCTTTGTGTAGGGAGCAATGCATTTTAGGCTAGTCACACTCACTACAGATCAAATCCCCTACTTTCGCAAGGCTGCTGATGTCAATCACTGTGAAATACACCTTTGGGAAAAGTGTAGCCCAGTAATCTCTGTGGTTTATACTATAACAGTGTAATGCTGTAGGTTGATATAGTACTTTGGTAGGGGTTCTAGTCCCACACATGGCAAGTGCGGTTGTTTGTGTAGGGAGCAATGCATTTTAGGCTAGTCACACTCACTACAGATCAAATGCCCTACTTTGGCAAGGCTGCTGATGTCATTCACTGTGAAATACACCTTTGTGAAATATGTAGCCCAGTAATCTCCATGGCGCATCCTATAGCAGCTTAATGCTGTAGTGTGATGTAGTACTTTGGTAGGGGTTCTAGTCCCACACATGGCAAGTGTGGACGTCTGTGTGTTTGTTTGTGTAGGGAGCAATGCAGTTTAGGCTAGTCACACTCACTACAGATCAAATCCTCTACTTTGGCAAGGCTGCTGATGTCATTCACTGTGAAATACACCTTTGGAAAAAGTGTAGCCCAGTAATCTTCATGGTGCTTCCTATAACAGCATAATGCTGTAGAGTGATATAGTACTTTGGTAGGGGTTCTAGTCCCACATAGCAAGTGTGTGTTCCTTTGTTTGTGTAGGAAGCAATGCATTTTAGGCTAGTGACACTCACTACAGATCAAATGCCCTACTTTGGCAAGGCTGCTGATATCATTCTCTGTGAAATAAACCTTTGGGTAAGATGTAGCCCAGTAATCTCCGTGGCGAGTCCTATAGCTGCATAATGCTGTAGTGTGATTTAGCACTTTGGTAGGGTTTTCTAGCCCCACACATGGCAAGTGTGGATGTTTGTGTAAGGAGCAATGCAGTTTAGGCTAGTCACACTCACTACAGATCAAATGCCCTACTTTGGCAAGGCTGCTGATGTCATTTACTGTGAAATACACCTTTGTGAAATGTGTAGCCCATTAATATTTGTGGTGCTTACTATAACAGTATAATGCTATAGTGTGATATAGTACTTTGATAGGGGTTCTAGTCCCACACCTAGTAAGTGTGTGTTTCTTTATTTGTGCAGGGAGCAATGCATTTTAGGCTAGTCACACTCACTATAGATCAAATGTCCTACTCTGGCAAGCCTGCTGATGTCATTCACTGTGAAATATACCTTTGGGGAAGAAGTACTCCAGCAATCTCTGTGGTGCATCCTATAACTGTGTAATGCTGTAGTGTACTAAACTAGTTAGGTAGGAGTTTTAATCCCAGACATGGCAGGTGTGTGTCTGTGTTTGTCATTCGTATCCTGCGTGGAGGTGGTTGTGAGTGTGTAACAACTGGACTCATTGTGGAGTGGATTTTGCAAATGTCTTATATGGTGGCCCTATTATATGTCACAATGTCTATCTTACAAGGATAACAAATGTGAAATAGCTGAGAGGCTGGGGTGGCTATCCATACCCCTACATGTGACATCAAGGCCTGGCGAACAAAGTTAGCAACCCATGTATTACACTCTCAACCCATGTCTCATAAACAAACACACTTGCCTAGGCAGCAACTGCTATGTTTGTAGTACCTTCCATATTGCCCACAGATAGTAACCATGGTGTGATTGCACTGGATGGCAGAGGGCATGGCACCCTGTCCATCAGTAAAATACGCACATACATGCAGAAAGTGTGCCATCACTATGCTCTCCACTAGACGCCTGCAATACCTGTCATGCCATCAAATGTCACCCACAAAGGACATACCATACTTTATACACATGCCCTGTATGGACAGATGCAACTGACACCAGGGAATACTTGTATCATGCTATCAATGTAGGTGCAGGGTCAACCTGCTGTCCATTACCTGTTCCCAGCACATAACGTCAGGACAGGCGCATCTGATTATAACAATCTGTGTACACAACATGGGCCAAACACCAAAGGTACAGTTTCACATGTCTCTGTACATGCATGTGGGATGTGTGCACATCCCAGACAGTGTTCATGTCATGGACTAAAGAACACATACATGGCAAGCATTGATCAGCAATGGCCACACACAATAGCTGCACAGGTGACTGGATGGTGAAAACAATACCCACCTGTGTGGGCCAATCCAGACACTACACCCCTGAGCCACACGGCAGACCCTTTTCATGTAGCCTGATGCCAAGGTATACCCTTCACCTTGCCTTGTATAGCCATCTGGCACAGTCAACCACTATGCACCCGTGAAGCAATGCATGCATGCATGTTGGTACTGGCACCCTGTGTCTGTCTGTGTGGTTTATGATGCTTTTGACCACATTCACACTCACAACAACCCCCATTGGCATACTGAAGCATGCTGTCTGATGTCAGACACCTCCACATACCCTTTGCCTATATAACCTCCAGATAACCCTTGCCATGCATGTGATACCAGCACAATACTGTATTGTAGCAAACTAACTAGTGAGGTAGTGGATTCCTGACCCTGCCAAGTGTCTCAATGTGTGTGAGTCCCTGAGAGAGTGTGACTGTATTGATGCTGGCACCTGCTCATGTGGACAGGCATGTGTACTACACCTATTGTTACACTACCATATCACTTTTGCAGAAGTCACTTACCATCACATATACATTTGGAGAGCTCTTCAACATGTCAGCTATGTGGCGGATACAGTAACTGCATAAACATGTGATAGCAATACATAGTCTGTCAGGGGTTTGATACACTGTACTGGTAAGTGTGTGACACAAACATGCTTAGGCTTTACTCTCCCACCTCTTCCATGACTTATCTTTGCCTCTGTCTGCCTCTATCACTCCCTCTCTGGTGGATGTGGAGAACTACACCTGCTTTGCTAAGGCAGCAACATGTGTTTTGTAAGTGATGCTTATGATCGGCTGTTGGCTTCTGCAAGAATTGCAGCCCTCCTTTAGCTAATTGCATGTAGAACAGCTGTGGTAACATTCCCATAGCCAATTGCATGGAAACACACTCCAATATCTAGAAACATCATGTTGGTGTTGGGATTTTCATTCACTGTGAGCAGGACCTAGATCTGGTATTTGGCAAACAGCATCACAGATGGATTGGGGATTTACCTCTAACAACATACACTGTAGAAACAGGCCAACATACAGGAGGGGGATGTGCCTGACATGACTACAGAATGTAAGTGTTGCTATTCTGCATTTGGAGTAATGTTGGTTTAACAGGGTGTGTGTGGATATGGCTGGTCTACATGTTTTAATACCTGTCATGACAGTGCTATCTTTCTGAGGAAACCCCCATCTGTAGGGCCATCTGTAGACTGGGCAGTGTGTGGTGCCTTTTGTTTCTTGTGTTACACACAGAGTACCTATCTGTAAACTGCAGAACCATAGTGTGAGGATTGCAGTCAGTACATGGTGACATTCATGAGAGTTACTGACTTCATATCCCTCATAGGACATATGTCACAACAAACCCTGTTAGAACAGTAAATGTATGAGGTTATCACAGCAACATGTCAATATTGGCCCTGTGTTTATGCCTCCAGCCACAACTCTGTCAACCTTTGTACATATGTTATGCAGTAAGAGGTGCATATGTTTTGCACACCATAATTTATTGACATCATATCTGATAACAAGCCAGTGAGATATCAGACTGCTACACATGTTATGTATAGTAGGGGTTATGTTTGAGGACATAGCCTTGGCATTCTGTGGTCGTGTGTACAGTAGTAAGGTATGTGTACATATGGTGATGGTCAACAGTGTGTGTATTGTGAATATGTACCTTGACCTGTGTACAAACTGTGGTAGATGTCATTGTTCTTGGTCCTGTTGTATGTGATGTTACATGCTGCTCCACTGTATGTTACCCTATTGGCTTACATGTTTGTAGGGCCAAACACACACATGTCCCATACCAAAGACAGGCATTGGACCACACTGTGTAGTGGCCTAGCATATGTAGGGTTAGTGTGTGAGTGGCACATATGAGAATGGTGTTGATCATATAGTCCATATACTGTAATATCATGCTAGCTTACCATATGTGGCTGTGGCTGTGTTCACATTGGCTGTGGTTATGCACTTTCACACAGGTGTCTGCTGCTCTGTGCTGTGACATGCCTGTAGAGCCTGCTCTATATACAGGTACATGTGTATTCCCCCATAAGAAATGTAGGCCAGTGTTGCGGCAGTCTGCCTGTAGCCTGCACAGTGCTTTGTTACATGCCTAGCAGCTTAGTGTACTTACCCAGTGTGATGTTATGTTCAGATACTTGCCTGATGTACTGCTGCCAGGCCACCATAACAGTCATGTATGTTAGAAGAAGCAGTGGGATGCTGTACAGATGTATATAAAAACTACTGGGCAGTATGTGGCCCTGGCATCTTTGTACCAGTGGTTATCATGTGTCAGGACAGACATGGGTGTGTGAATGCATAACCTATAGGGGCAAATGTATACCAGTATGTAAGTGATATACCCATCTACATGGCAGTTAACATCCGCATTGTCAGGCTTGGTCCACATGTCCTGCACTAAGGGGTTCTGTGTATACCTCTGGACTGACCAGACTGTGTCATACTGTCCACATTTATTGGCCATATCTCTGTTGTAGTCCACAGGATCATTACTGTGCTAGCAGTGGTAATGTACTATGATGTCCTTAGGATGTCTGTCACTAGCCAATGGCACACGTGTTAAAAGCAGATGTGACCTCCTACACACATGTCTGAAGACAACCCCTATTACAGTAGCAATAGTATACATATATACCTGCAATACATACCTGACATCCCCTTGCACTAACAGGTTGGGACTATTGGGTCAGAGGTAGGGCTCCATTCCATGTCGGGCGCTAGGATCCGCCACATAACACAAGCACTCAGGTCACTCCAAGGCAAGTACAAATATGACTCAGTCATTGTCCATGCTGGTGTGAATGACCTGAGACGTACCTCCCTGGACTACATGAAAAGAGACATAGAGGAGCTCTCTGAGCATGTAGCCCAAGCCGGTATGACCCTGACCTTGAGTAGCATCTTACCCTCACCAAGAATGATGCCACAATATGAAGACAAGATGATCAATTTCAACAATTGGCTTAAGTATTGGTGTCATTCAAAGGGGATCCAATGCCTGTCAGCCTGGGATGACATGCTCGATAAGCCACGATGCTTCACTAGGGATGGCTTGCACCTGTCACCCCTGGGCTTTCGGATATTGGCAAAGGCTCTTGCTACCCCCACAGTGCCTTTTTTAGGCAAGGCTCAGAAGACAAACCCACCTCCATAGGTATCACAAGGGATAAGAAACTAAGAGTAATGCTACTCAATGCCAGAAGTCTAAACCTCAAGATGCAAGCACTCAAAACTCTCCTTAGCATGGATTACATCGATATCAGTGCAGTAACAGAAACCTGGTTCAAGGCTCCCGAGAGCACCCCAGCACTACCAGGTTATACCTCATACCATGCTTTTCGGCCCCAAAACTTGGACCGAACCACAAAAGAAGGGGGAGTATCAATATTCATCAAGGATACCCACACCTCCAGGTTGGTGGCACAGCACGAAGCATCAGAGACTATCCATGTGCAACTAGCAGTGGGTAAAACTGCCTTCCAGTTTATAGCCTGCTACAGACCACCCTCCCAAACCCAGGAACCCCACTCGGTCTTCCTGAGAACAATGGAAAATATGAAGTTCTCTCCAAACACCATTATATTGGGCGACTTCAACTACCCAAACATAGACTGGGAGCATTACTCTAGCTCCAACACCCTAGCCCAAAGGTTCCTAGAATTTATAAACTCAAATGCTATGGAACAACTTGTTACCACTCCCACAAGAGGGGAAAACATACTGGACCTGATCATCACCAACATGGGGACTCTATGCTCCAGACCAGAAGTGTATCCCTCACTGGTAAGATCAGACCATAAACTAATCTCACTGGATATTCACATCCTGACTCCACCCCCTGCTCTGAAAACCACAGTGAAAAACGTCTCTAAAGCAAATTTCACACTCCTCAAAACCGAGGTGAAATCCTTCAAAGCCCCCGAGCCTGTGGAAAATACAGCCCAGACCACAGAATCCTTTATAAACGCATTTTATGAACACCTTCAGGAATGCATGGATCATGCAATCCCAAATAAAACCAAGACCCAATCCTCCAAAGGCAGACGTCCTGTCTGGTGGACCCTAGCCATAAAAAATCTATACAATAGAAGGAGGAAGCTACTACATGATAGAGCAAAATCCCAAAAAGGCAAGGCATCTCTGATCAGTATTAGCAAAAAACTATGGGCACTCATAAAATTGTCTAAGGCCAGCTTCGAGAGAAAAATTGCACAGAACACTAAGGATAATCACAAGGCTTTCTTTAGTTATGTTAGGAACCTGGGTGGGCATTCTCAGATATGCTCAGAATTAGTCGAAAATGACAAAACATACACCAAACCCACAGACATTGCCAACATCCTAGCTGACAAGTTCAGCGCAAACTCCCCCCCCTCCCCACCAAAAGGGCAAATATCTATCCCAGCAGAATGCTGCCCCCCTGACATCTCAGATGCTCAAGTAAGAGCTGCCCTCTCCAAAGCAAAAAACACAGCATCAATGGGACCAGACGGTGTCCCGGGCTGCGTCCTACATGAACTCCAAGAAGAGCTAAACCCAAACATCAAACTACTGTTCAATCTCAGCCTTACTACAGGATATGTACCCAAAGAGTGGTGTACAGCAACAGTGGTCCCTCTCCACAAAGGTGGTGCCTCAACGGATCCTGGAAACTATCACCCCATAAGCCTGACTAGCTTGGTCTGCAAAGCTATGGAAAGGATCATCATGGACCTCATAAATAAAGATATTGGGGACCTACAGACACTGGATCCTACCCAGTTCGGCTTTGTTAAGGGCAGATCCTGCCTTTTAAACCTGGTTGATTTCTTTGAAACAGTCACCAAGGCCATTGACGAGGGGAAGGTGGTCCACACAGCCTACCTGGACCTCGCAAAAGCCTTCGATACAATACCCCACTCGGGCATTATAGATAAGCTCACCAGCTTAAATATAAACCTATATATCACTAGATGGGTTGCAAAATGGCTCAAGGACAGAACCCATATGGTTAGAATTGCTGGAGCCATGTCAGACTCCAAATCAGTTACAAGTGGCGTCCCACAAGGCTCAGTTCTGGGACTTCTCTTGTTCGGTATATATTTCTAGGAGGTACAGGCCAACACGGAAGGACTGTGGCTAACCAAGTTCGCAGATGACTGCAAACTGGGTGCCATAATCGACTCTCCAGCCAACACAAGCATCCTCCAAAAGGGCCTCATAGAAACAGACAACTGGTGCCAGAGCCATGGCCTCAAGCTAAACGCCAAAAAGTGTATAGTCATTCCCTTTGGCAAAAACAAAGTGCCCACAAATTACCACATAGTTGTAATCCATTAAGTACAGGAGAAGTAATTAGGGACCTGGGGACCCAAGTTGATAGCAATCTCTCATTTGACAACCACGTGGCCAAAGTGGTTAGAAAAACATTTTATATAGCCCACCTAATCATGAAGGGAGGTCATCGTGCCTCTTTACTCATCCCTCATCAGGCCCATAATTGAGTACAATGCCCCTTTTGGGATGTACCTTACCAGACACCTGCAGCAACTGGAAAGACCCCAAAAGTACCTCACCAAGAGAATAAAAGGGCTCAAACAGATGGCATATGCTGCTCGGTTAAAGAAACTCCAGCTCTACTCAGTGGCATACCACCTGCTCAGAGGCGATCTGTGCCTGACATATAAAGCCATGTCCAACCCGGAATTAATGGACATGCTGCATCTCAGAAAATCCAAATCCCATCGAGCTACGCGCTCGTGAGACTTGAACCTCAGCACTGAAATAAATAGGACATGCTGGAGGGACAGATTCATAACCCAGAGGCTCCCTTCACTCTGGAATAAAATCCCAGTCCAGGTTATGCAGAGTCCCTCATTGACACTCTTCAAGAGGAATCTTGATGAGTGGATTGGAGATCGTAGGTTTACCCCGGGTATCACTTCTGTGTCACTGTTAGACAGAGGCACAGTATACTAACCTCAAAAAAGGGCATAGCTAAATTAATTTAAAATGGGTGGCGAAAGCCAAACACACTCTGGCTAGGCTTCTAAATGCCCTAGGGCAGATAGCCTAGTATGAACCTATGAACCTATGAACCTATGTTCAGGACATATGGTGAACATATATGTATATAAAATTAGCGCTATATACATGTACATATTGACATACATAGATGGATATGTGTATGTACATATGTATATATATATATATATATATATATATATATATATATATATAGATACATATATATACACATATAAACACTCAGATATATACATATGCACAGCAATATATGTCTACACATTTACAGATATTGATACATATGCACATATACTTATGGATATCTACATATATATATTGACAGTACTAGGTATATCGGAATAGATATGTATGCACATATAGTTATAGATATCTACATATATATCTACATAAATAGGCATATCTGTACACATAGGATGTGCATATACATATATATATATATATATATATATATATATATATATATACATATAGCTATATATACATATAGCTATATACACACACACACACACACACATATATATATATATATATATATATATATATATATATATATATATATATATATATATATATATATATATATGCATATATATATATACATATATATATATATATATATATATATATATATATGTACATATGAAGAGATGTACACATGGCCATATATATGTTGCACTATACAGATGTGTATACAGACATATGTATGAATATACCTGTGTATGTACTTGTAGACATATATCAACCTATTATATGTATATATACATTTTTCTGTTATGTGTAAACCTCACGGTTGTGTACCCTGCCAGATGTATCTCACCATATGCATCTGCTATGTGTACATTATGGTAAAACGACATATGTGATGCAACAGTCATATTAATAACAAGTACTACACAATTGTGGAAGTAAAGGCAATTGTTCAATACTAATTAATATGTGTATTGACAGATATATTGGAAAATCAACAGCTGTCTTCAAAGTGGTCATGGCATAGTGGTTAAGTGTTGTGATGTTAGTGTACAGGGTTCAAGACCTGCAAGCGCTGTTCATTTTGTTTCTGGGCAGAAAAGGGTTGAAGGATACAGAGTGATTAAAGCAGTTTTGAGCAGCTTTGAGTGGGTTTGCGCAGGTTTGCATGAAGCTAAGTGGTCTTAAGTTACAGGTAAACATAGGGGCGCTTACACAGTATAGGCTTCTCTTACCACTGTGTAAATCAGTTTAGCTGTTATATTGCAGCAATGTTGATACCTGCTAAGCATGGCTTAGCCCTGGTAACCAGTTCACACCACCCGGTCTGATAACATAGCAGGGTAACGACATCTGTAATAAGTGTATGTAATGCCATGTACATATATGCACCTATGTGCTGTCATTACAGTAGCAAGGGGTGTGAGTGACATGTGTGGGACACAGATGTATATGAGACTTCTATAGCACTGTTATCCATGTGAATGTGTTACATACAGGGGTAGTAGCCCAGGGTGAGTGCTGTCACACAGTCATATAGTGTATCATGTTAGTACTACTGTTGATAGTGCTTAACCAGGCAAGAGTAGAGTCCTAAATGTAGTACTGATAACAGGCACCCCTGCAGGCATAGCTGGACTCTCAGGCCTACCTGTTGCATCCCTGGTGTATGAGCTGTGTCACAGTATATAACCGCTACTGGGTAATGATCCGACCTGTGGAATGTAACTGTAGACTACCGTCTGTACAGCACACGTTAGTGGGACTT
Organism: Protopterus annectens; assembly: GCF_019279795.1. NCBI lineage: Eukaryota > Metazoa > Chordata > Ceratodontiformes > Protopteridae > Protopterus > Protopterus annectens. Next base: position 230,326,867 of record NC_056744.1, read on the forward strand.
CTGTCATGTAGTTATGGCATGCATATTGTTGTCAAACATCTGTCTGTCAACACATTCATCCTACTGCATAGCTACTTGCCAAGCCGATGACTGTCAGTCCCTGTACAGATGTGCAGATGGCAGATATCTAGCTGGGATATGTACAGGCAACCTAAGCTTGATTGACACTGACATGTCTGCCCAGCTGTGTAAGAACTGGCACATATAGGAGGTAACACCCTGTACGCACCACATACCATGGGTACCTCCACTACACTTCCACAGTCAACAGAACATGCTTGGGTACAGGTCTCCATCACAGACACTAACCATGTGTTGTAATGCATATTGCATACATGTCAACTTGATCACCTCAGTGGCCATGTGCAGGAGGCACCTGGAGGATTTGCTAATGCATGTCACTCTCACCCTGAGGGTCACCACAGTAGTGTCTGTAAATAGATTGCCTGCTGCCACATGGCAGGTGTCAGGATACCACTGTACACATGACCCCTACACAACCCTTCTCTCCTTGGATAATAGCTAGGTACACAGCTATGACCACCTGCAGTGATGCACCCCAGTACTGACACATGTGTACATGTGCATGTCTGAGTATAGCAGTAGCTGTCTGTTAGCACACCTGTACTTGGGAATTCCATGAGGGCCTTCACAAACATCGCAACACCCATTGCCGTAGTCAATTGTAGCAGCTGCTGTATGGGACATTACATGTACCCTGTTAAGCTCCTCTCCATACAGGCTACACAAGCCTTGCAGTACCAGTACAACAGTGTTGTATAAATGGGTTGCTAGGCATGGGATACCTATTGTGTTCTGGCAAGTATGTGCATGTGTGCATGTCCGTATATCTTTAGGGAACAGCATTCTGAGGCCACATACTCCTATTACAATACCCATTGCCACACAGTAGTGCAGATAGAGTTGTTGCTGCCCATAGGTGAGGCATGACAATGCAACACCCTACTATGTGTGTGGCATGTGCATTAGATGCATATCCCTGTAGTACCACTGTTGGGATATACAATGGGTTGTATCACAGTCGTTGGCAAGGTGTGATGGTGAGTATGTCAGAGTGTCATCATGGGTTTCAGGGAGTACAATATCCAATGGGGGCTGTAGGTGCTGTGTACACTGTCATTACACCAAGGTACACCTGGTATATGTCCCACATACCACATTATGGTTACCACTGTCACCATCAACCATACAGGTAACTGATACCACAATCCAGGCCAGTTATGCATGTGCTGTGTGCAGCCTACCAGTAGCACATTGGACACATGGTCATGTTAGTTATCAGCGATAGGCCCAGGTCTCTTGGATGTGTGTCTGCCTGTTATGTGACTGCTAATGTGTATATGAAGGTATGTCACACTATGTATCATCCATATACACCCCATTAAATCCCCCATTAGCATACTGTACATGTCTGGGGATGTTCTGCATGTAACATGTAACCTTGAGCACACCTTATCCTAAACTCGGTGTTGTGTGCAATGAAAGCCATATATTTCAGTGCCACTACATACCTAGGAAGGAGTCTAGTCCCAGTGTTGCCAAGTATGAGTGTGCATATATGTGGATGGATCTACATCAGGTTGCAGATTATACACATCCCAGCTGGCCACGTGTCCATGTGGCACAGGCAATAACTGTTATACAAACCTGTGACATGTGTTCAACTGTACCCCAGACAAGTCACAGCCATGGTGTCACCCCAGCGCCATATCCTGTTGTGGAATATGACTGCAGACCATCCTCGTGCTGACACATGTACACCTACAACACAAATGGATAACATTCTAGAGACCACAATCAACCAGTGTTAATAACAGCTATAATGCATCATTGCTGGGTGGCTACACTGCCTGACATATAAGCATTACACTTTACTCCTTACGACATGGTACACTGCAGTACTGTGGTACACTGTAGTACAGTCACTGTGTGCATCAGAACCATATTAGCCTGTCCCTGCATCAATGGTATGGATGACAGGGATGTGGCACAAGTATCACCATATGCATAGGGTGTGTTGTTGGTTTGCCAGAGGCCGAGGGTGGGCCATCCATTCGACACCATGTGTGTGGGTGAGGGGTGTAATGAGGTGAAATGGGCATGGTGATGTGGTGTGTGTAGGTATGGGGTTGCCCTAGGTGCATTTGTATAGTGTGTGGGTATGCATACACACAGTTCTGCCAAGTGGCCACCCTAAACAGGTGTTTATGGACAGCTGCAGACCATACCTGACAGGGTGAGCAGTTCACTGCCTCCGGCCATGGACACGTGGACTGTGCCTGCCAGGGGCTCCATGGGCACGTCCAGGTACAGGCCTTGATGTGCTACTCTCACCTGACGAAGACAAATATCCACTGGAACCAGGTCCCTCCTGGGACTGGCCAGGACCATGTGCTCATGGCCTGCTGTAATATGATGTGGACAGCACCTCTCCCACAGTGCCAGGGCTGTTACTGCCACTACGAGAGACCCTAGGTGTTCTAGCACATCCATGTTGACTGCCAGCTGTTAACATTGCTGGCCTACGTCCACACGGCCATCACAGCACTCCCACCACACGTTCAAGAACGGACAGACCACGGTCGATGAGGGCCATCATCTCTCCAGACCATCTATCCATGAACTCAGTTAATGCACGGATGGCACCAGCCAGTTCATGGGAGTTGTCACTTGCAGATGTGAGAGCAGCCCTCTGCAGCCTCAAGCCCTGTCTGGTGTAATTTTCCATACGTGTCTGCGCCGCCATGTCAGCCTGAAACATGCGCCTGCTGGCACCAGCTGTGTCACCTCTGCCATGGACATGATGAATAGTGGCCCTACCATGAGCACGCTGGGGCATCTGCCTCTGTGGTGCACTGCCAGACATCCGGCTATGCCTGCTGTGACCAGACACAGTAGGCATGGTTACCACACTTTCCTGTGCACTGCCACCAAATGTCTGCTGACCCACCGCTAAGGCCACTGGTGAAGGGATATGTATAGGCACTGAAAATGTGTGTGGGGTTGGGGTGGCTAAAAGGGGATGTGAAATGATGTCACTGTTTCAGCCCCTGACAATGCTACCTGTGCCCCAGCAGTACTATCATCATCTTCGGTGTCTGCATGGACACCAACATCAGACTGTATGCAGGAGGGACCCTGACCCACCTCGCCACCTGTGGCGAAAAACAATAAATGCACTTTAAGACCTATACAGCATTGCATAACAGTACACACGTGCACACACACACACACACACACACACACACACACACCACCGTAATACCTACCTGTCCGTGACTTTACAGACAGTCTGTTAGAAAAATCTATACATGCTGCTTAGAAAATATATTTACATACATGCTGCCTAGAAAAATATATTTACAATGTGTGCTGCTTAGGAAGATGTGTATTTAAACATTCAAACATATATAAGTTGTGTGATCAAATATATAGAGAAATGTGTGCTTTAGTTAGGAATAAATGTACTTAAATCCATAATAGAGAACAAAGTTTATGTAATGCATTTAATTCTGTCTTACTAGAATAATAGTAGAAATAAACCTGCATATTATTGCTTGAAGCACAAGCTGCAGTGTAATCAGAAATTTGACCTTGGCAGCTTGCAAACACAGCCTGGCTCATGTCTTTCAAGTAAAGATTATTTTGCAAAGTTAGAAAATAATAAATCTGTTTGCATGTGTGTCCTCTTTCCTGCCTCCACCAGAAGAATAGCCTTGTGCGCACTATCTCTGATAGTGTGCAGCTGGGCTGAGGAAGACAAAGAAAGGCATTAAGGAAGACATACATCTATTGTATTTGAACTAATCAGAGAACCTTGAATTGGCTACATCCTCAGGAGGTCATCGTGACTGACCAGCTGCTTGCAAGGCTGTAACATTCTCATGGGAAAAAGACTTTTTTGAAAAACACAAACTCAGCACTTTTTATGAATTACTGTGATGTAAAGACCCTGTCACTGACCACACCAGTGAGGTGGGCAAAACTGATAATGACATGTATAAAACAGGTGTACTCTGTGAATAAAGTTAGACAAAATTCTGTACAAACTTGTGTATGGTTTTGGCTCCTAATGTACATTAGAGTTTTAAGATACTCAAGTTCTCCTGCATTATTGTTTGTTATTGATTGACATTGTGTTTGAATAACTCAATGATTTTTACAGTCTGACTCTAACGAATTTATTTAACATCTTGGTCCTAATCGTGCGAATTCCCTTGGTAAGCTACAGGTCAGAATATATAGGTGGTACTGAAGTCTGAGAAGAAGGAAAGACCTCCGACTGAATTGTCGTGCCCAAAGAGGCTGTCCACTTGTCTGATCTGTGGCGGCGGAAAACTGGGTCCTAAAAAGCCTATCAAACATAAGCAGGAGGCTCGGGTAAGCAGAATTCCTCTCTTTGTTTTGTTTTAGATCGGGGACCAGGTTACACTGTGCTATTGCTAAGGTTTGTGATAGCAGGGAGAGAGGTAGTCGAAGTATTGTATCTTGAGTCATAGATCAGGAAATAAAACAAAGCAAAGTAAACAGTCATTCTAGACACTACTGTGAATACGGGAATAAGATACCACGTGGTACAAGAGAAAGGGTTACGTAACAGTTCTGTTGTTTTTTTTTCTTTTCTCTTTCTCTCTCTCTCTCTCTTCTTTTTTTCTCTTTCAGAGACATGGGAAATGAGTGCACTAAAGGGTCACGTGACCCGCCCCTAACAGAAGATGCAAAATATATGCAATCACAGAGAGCAGATAATGTGAGATATTTTGCAAAATGGGTTAACAAGTATGACTTTGATGGTAAATTGGATAAAATGTCATTAATAAAACTTTTGAGACAGTTAAAATCTGACGCAGAAGGTCAGGCAAAAACGACAGTTGGGTGTTCCTCAAGCACATAGGTGGATTGAGGAAGCGAACCAAGGAACAGAAAAATAAAAATGCAAAGGCATTATTTTTAGACAAAGAGGATAATAACATAATAGTAGCATCGGTCCCCTACCACGTCCACCGATGCCTTACTCAGAATATGAAGCGGGAGGCGGGCTGAACCCCCACGTTACCCAGAGACAACAGGGATATTAAGACAACCATTTGTAAGAGAACCTATCGGGACTAGATCCCGAACACGTCAAACACTTATAGATGTTCAACCGAGCGGAAGTTTATTAGATGAGAGTGAGGAAATCTGTCCATTAATAGAAGTACCTAACCCACAGGCAGGACAGGAGGGCCAGGCCTCAACTCTCTTAGTATATAGACCGTGGACACCGGAAGACATCCGGAAAGCTACAGAAGGAATTCCCCATCCAAAAATTAACTTTGAGAAATTTCTACAGGATTTACAGGGTATGAGATTGAGTTACCACTTAAATGGGAAGAGGTAGAAAGAGTAGTTAGACAAATTTTAGGTCCAGACTGGCACATGATTTGTGGCGCGTGGAATGCCCGTGACCCGCAACACAGGCCACTCCCACATAGTGACGCAGAACTAGATGCTAGATTGAAGGGTCTTACAGACCGCATTACTGAAAAATGGAAACCTAGGGCAGACTGGACTTGCATTAACCAGTGTGTACAACAAGATAATGAAACTGTGGATGCATACTATGGTAGATTATTAGAATGTTTTAATAACCATAGTGGCATGCCTGTTCCTGAAAATCAAAAGAATGATAGTTCATATGAACAACAATTGAAGAATGCATTTTTGAAAGGTTGTATTGCCCCTATCAATAGCTTCATCACGAAGCACATGATAGATCACCGAACAAGTAGGCTTCAAGCCTTATTAGAGTATGCTAGACATGCCGAAAAACATTTTAACAGTAAAAAGAAAAGAAAGCAGGTCTTCACAGCTGAAGACGGTGCGGAAGTTTTGTAGTACAAGCAGCCAAAAGGGTAAGCAAAATACTCAGGGTAATAAACGCTCTGACAGAAACTCAGAAATTTATGAGAGAAAGAAAAAAGGTGAGTGCTTCAATTGCGGTAAGAAGGGACATTTGGCAAGGGATTGCAGGAGCAAGGCACCTGCGGAAAAAAAGGATAAGGAAGATGAGGATTGACTATATGACAGTTATGCTGCTCAGCAGTCACCAGGAGAGACTAATGAGCAGGGGATGATGTAAATACCTTAGAAGAAGCAGATGACATGCAACTGGATGTAGAAGTTGGGGAAAGTGAAGTTTTAGATCTGGCACTACTGAGCTTAGAGCTCTATTTAGCAGACACGAAACCGAAGTTACACTTCTGGTGGAAGGAGAGAAGTCAAATTTTGTGTGATTCAGGAGCATCACGAACTTTGATACATCCTTCAAAGTTACGGAACATTCTGAGTCACCTGATTACATATTAGTGAAAGCAGCAAACGGACAGCTGTACAGGGAACCACTTTCCCATGATATAGCAATAACTGACCCGTCTCGGCATGACCCAAAGGAGTAAAATAGTACTTTCTGCCAAATGCCCCATGAACTTATTAGGAAGAGATCTTATGCAACTTTTGGCATAGCAGTAGTCCCTACCATGAACGGTATGGAGGCACAGAGACAAACTGATACTTTTGTAGTACGGTCGGAGGGTGAAGCTTATTATTGGTACAGCCAGGATCTGGTTACAACCCGTCCAGGGGCAGTGACCAAGAAACTGATGAATGTAGCCACCAGCAAGGAGCCTCCCTCGATGTTGACCAGCAACATTTATTACATTGCACCCTATATTATTGTAGCACATCAGGACCTGATAAAGAATACGAACAAAAGTTGTTCAGGAATCCTGCAAATAGACTGATACTACGGACCCTATACTGGGACACTGAGGGCAACAGTGTAGTGAGTTGTTCGTTACCTCAGGAGTTTTGGAATTGTACAAATCAATAAACTACCACACGTTAGCCTAACCAAAAACAAGAATGTTAGGTGGGTAGACTTGGGTGACAAAGTGACAGGATGGGAGAGACTAACTGACTCAGAATTATCGGACTTAGGAGTACAGAAACAGAAACTGAATTGGTTAACGCAAGCACGCCCAGCTGTACACTTACAACAGAGTGAAGACAGCTGATTGGCGTTCTTGATAGAAGAAGAAGAAAAAGCTTTGAGTGAAATACCAAATGTTCTTTGGTCAACAGGAAAATCAGATGTAGGACTTATCCATACAGCAGGGCCAGTAGTTATTACACCAAAATCAGCCTTTAGACCAAGAAAAAGACAATATCCTTTGAGCAAGGATGCGGAACAGGAAATCAAACCTATCATAATGGCATTACTTAAGGAAGGGATACTGGTGGAATCTTTAGATTCACCATGTAATACTCCTCTATTTCCTGTAAAAAAAGCAAACGGGGAATGGCGGATGGTACAAGATTTACAAGCTGTAAATGATGCGGTATACCAAGAGCACCTACGGTGCCAGACCCACATACCTTGTTAAATGATTTGAAGCCGCAACAAAATATTTCACCGTGGTAGATATTAGCAATGCATTTTTCTCAATACCTATCCACCCTGACAGCCAGCATTGGTTTGCATTTACATTTCAGGGCAAAAGGTATCACGTACACCCGACTACCACAGGGATATAGTGAAAGTCCAACAATATTCGCACAAGAGATGGCTAGCAACCTGGCAGGGTTTTCTCCACCAGGGGGCAGCCAAGTACTACTTTATGTAGATGACATCCTGCTTGCAGCCCCTACCCAGCAGCAGTGTAGGGAAGATACAATAGCATTGTTGAAATTCTTAGCTGAGCAGCGGCATAAAGTGAACAAACATAAATTGCAACTTTGGAAAGAACAGGTTAAATACCTGGGATATGTGATATCCAAAGAAGGTAGAACATTAGATGAAGATCGGAAAACAGCTATCTTACAAGCACCTAAACCAACTACCAAAAAGGAAATGATGTCCTTCTTGGGAACGACTAATTTTTGTCGAAGTTGGATACTGAATTATGCTTTAGAAGCGGCTCGACTGCCTGCCTTACTATTTAACACACCAATGGCAGCACAAGAAACTGCACTGGACTCCAGAAGCAGAAGCAGCCTTTTGTAGACTAAAACAACTGATAGCTTCATCATTAGTTTTAGGGCTTCCGAATTACCATAAGAGATTTTTTCAAACTGTAGATTGTAGGCGGGGATATATGACGTCAGTACTGACGCAACAACATGGCGGCAAGCAACGCCCCATAGCTTACTATTCATCACAGTTAGATCCGTGGCACGATCATTACCACCCTGCGTACAAGCAGTAGTCGCAGCAGCTATGGCAGTGCAAGCTTCAGCCTCAGTGGTGTTGTTTCATCCTCTCACGTTGAGAGTACCTCATGCAGTTGCGATAATTTTACTGCAAGAAAAAATAGCATTTTTATCCCCTGCCAGACATCTTTCTTGCATGACCATACTATTGAGTCAACCCCATATGACAATTGAACGTTGTACAACATTAAATCCATCGACATTACTTCCGATTCCTGTGGATGGCATACCACACAGCTGCCTACAGGAAATGGAACAAACAACCACACCCAGACAAGATCTTACTGATGTACCTTTAGCTGACGCAGAGGTGACATTTTTTGTGGATGGGTCCTGTAGACGAGGTCCTACAGGGAAAAACCTAGTGGGCTATGCAGTAGTGACTGATGACGAAATCATAGAAGCACAACCCTGCAACATAACCTGTCAGCTCAAGCAGCAGAATTGATAGCTTTGACACGTGCTTGCACTCTAGCGAAAGGCAAATGTGTTAACATATATACTGACAGTCAGTATGCTTTCTCTACAGTGCATGTCTTTGCACAACAATGGAAAAACAGGGGAATGATAACATCTACTGGCAAGCCGATTAATCATGCACAATTGATTCTGAACCTGTTAGATTCTATTCAGTTACCCACTAGAATAGCTATCTGTAAATGTGCAGCCCATACAAAACAACAAGATAGGATTTCAAAGGAATGCTCGGGCTGATGCAGCTGCGAAGCAAGCTGCCTCAGACCCAGAAACTGTGCTTTTAAATGAAGAACTACAACCTTCTGAGACTCTAGATTTAGAAATGTTAAAAACAATGCAGACATTAGCTACAAAAGCAGAAAAGCAAAAGTGGATAAAACGAGGAGCAATCCTTGAAGAGGGACTGTACATCTCCAAAGAGAAAAGCCCATATTGCCATCTAATTTGTTTAGATATGCAGCTTTGTTGAGCCATGGGCAGAGCCATGTCTCAACAGGGGGGATGGTACAGTTAGTTAACAAAACATTCCAAACATATGGATTCACGAATTATACACAAAAATTTTGTGCAACATGTCATATTTGTAGCAAACATCATGCACAGGGAGCATTTAAACCAAAGCGAGGGAGCTTTCCAACACCACCCTATCCGTTCCATACTATTTGTATGGATTTCATAGAACTGAATAAATGTGAAGGGAAAAAATACTGTTTAGTAATCATAGATATGTTTTCAAAATGGGTAGAAGCTTTTCCAACTAGAAATCCGGATGCAGCAACAGTAGCAAAGGCCCTAGTGAAAGAAATCATTCCTAGATTTGGCATACCAGAAAGAATTTATAGTGACAATGGGACACATTTCGTAAACCAGACAATACAACAGCTTGGGAGATTTTTTGGGATTTCTTTGAAAAACCATTGTGCTTATCACCCTCAGTCAGCAGGACTGGTGGAAAGGTACAATGGAATCTTGAAAAACAAGTTGAGAAAATTAATGAGTGAGACTCAAAAGACTTGCAATTGGTGTCAGCGTTTAGCACTGCTGAGGATGAGAACTGATGCAAATCTAAAGGGCTTGACCATTTGAGATAGTGTTTGGAAGGGCATATTGTGTGCCACAATGGAAGGCCCTCATGCCTGCAGAGCTGGAGGCCGATGGCTCATTAGCTAGTTACATGAAGAAGTTATTAACAAATAAGACTGTTTTGCAGTTGAACTCTTTTCAGATAAAGAAGCAAAACCGAGGCCGTGCTGACCCGGGTCCTGGATTTGGCTGAAAATCATAAAGAGAAAGAACTGGGCGAGTCCAAGGTGGGAAGGTCCGTACCAGGTACTATTGGCAACACCACTGCAGTGAAAATTGCTGAGAGATCATCTTGGGTTCATTTAACCCACTGCAAACCTGTTAAGAAATTTAGTTTGGACATACCACAGGAACAGGATGGCCAGAGGCAGAATGAATAAAAATGTGAAACAACCCCAGAGACATTGGTTCACTGGCCTACTGATCATACACTTAATAACTATGTTTGTAGTGACCTTTTGTTGTTATGGTTTTTCTTGCATATAACTACAGAAGTGAAATTAATAAAAGCGTGATGAAGGACTGGCTATAGACTGGCACCCAAACTTTAACACATACCTGGCTATGAAGCGAGTTTATGTAGAGACTATGAACGTTTCAAATTGCTGGGTTTGTACTGCAATCCCACAGCATATGGAGGACTTTTGATGTCTGCTGTCCCCTTGGGAATAAATGAAACTTGGGAAAACCTGTTATTTGACACAGGCACTGTGAGATCACAAGACAAAGTGGCATTATTTTTGCCTGTTACTCAGAAAGGAATTGTTTGTTTTGTTAAAAATGATACACTCCAGGTTGGTTGGAGTAACTGTAACATAACTGTGTCTTACAAATGTTATATAAAACCTATAGACCAAGGTACTAGTTGTAGCACAATTATGGTTCATACTTAAGCTTGATGAAAACAACATTGAGAGATGTGCAAAAACTCCTGAAATATATAGACAATTATCTGTTATAGATAAGAAAATGTTTCATTCAGGGTTAACCGCATCAGTACAAAAGTAGAAAACTGTTATTTTGTTTGTGGGAAAAAAGCCTATAAATGGTTACCTGAGAATTGGTCCGGCAGTTGTTTTTTGGGTTATCTGGTTCCAGCCATAAGACATACTGCAGAATTGCCCTGGGTAAAATACGTAATGTGTGAGGCGTAGCTCAGCAAGCCGAAAATACAGTCAGAAAACCTACTAATCCAGTGGGTAAGATTGAAGCAAGCTGGAAGGATCATTCATCTGTGAAGGACAAAGAAAAATTGACCCATATGGACTTGAGTGACAGTGTTATATCCTGGGCTGGGATATTCCCAGCCTACGGAGCAGTCAAATCAATTTGGGAACTGAGGAAATTGTCAAAACTCCTCGAAGTAATGAGCAATGCGACTTTTTCCGCTCTTGAACTTGTGACTGATGAAATGAATGCAATGAGAACAGTTGTATTACAGAACCGAATGGCTCGACTTCACCCTAGCGGTGAGAGGTGGTAATTGGCGCTTATCAAAGAAGAATGCTGTGCGTACATTCCAGACAACCAGCATGAAATTAATGATCACCTGGAGGTAATACAGCAGGTGTCAGCAATGGCAGAACCAGGCCCAAACCCACTGACGAACTTTTTCCAGAATCTGTTTGGGGGTGGGGGTTCCTTATGAACATTCTGATTGCAATTTGTGTGGTACTGCTCATAATTGGAGCATGTGTCTGCTGCGGGATACCCTGTGTGAAAAAATTAGTTAAAGATTTAGTTGATGTATCAGTGACTGAAACCATGTACCAGGATATGGAATTGAATTTGTTGATACCAAGTGAAAGCCTATCTGAAATATAAAACAAATGACTTACTTAGCTGAAAATCCTTGAAAGGAAAAGGCTAAGAAATGAACTAATACTGTTTATGTTTCAAATAAGCATTAAATGCATTAACAGGAGGGAGAATGTTAGAAAAATCTATACATGCTGCTTAGAAAATATATTTACATACATGCTGCCTAGAAAATATATTTACAATGTGCTGCTTAGGAAGATGTGTATTTAAACATTCAAACATATATAAGTTGTGTGATCAAATATATAGAGAAATGTGTGCTTTAGTTAGGAATAAATGTACTTAAATCCATAATAGAGAACAAAGTTTATGTAATGCATTTAATTCTGTCTTACTAGAATAATAGTAGAAATAAACCTGCATATTATTGCTTGAAGCACAAGCTGCAGTGTAATCAGAAATTTGACCTTGGCAGCTTGCAAACACAGCCTGGCTCATGTCTTTCAAGTAAAGATTATTTTGCAAAGTTAGAAAATAATAAATCTGTTCGCATGTGTGTCCTCTTTCCTGCCTCCACCAGGAGAGTAGCCTTGTGCACTATCTCTGATAGTGTGCAGCTGGGCTGAGGAAGACAAAGAAAGGCATTAAGGAAGACATACATCTATTGTATTTGAACTAATCAGAGAACCTTGAATTGGCTACATCCTCAGGAGGTCATCGTGACTGACCAGCTGCTTGCAAGGCTGTAACATTCTCATGGGAAAAAGACTTTTGAAAACACAAATTCAGCACTTTTTATGAATTACTGTGATGTAAAGACCCTGTCACTGACCACACCAGTGAGGTGGGCAAAACTGATAATGACATGTATAAAACAGGTGTACTCTGTGAATAAAGTTAGACAAAATTCTGTACAAACTTGTGTATGGTTTTTTGGCTCCTAATGTACATTAGAGTTTTAAGATACTCAAGTTCTCCTGCATTATTGTTTGTTATTGATTGACATTGTGTTTGAATAACTCAATGATTTTTACAGTCTGACTCTAACGAATTTATTTAACACAGTCCCATGTATATTTCCATGTGTTCCCCATCCTGCATCACACTTGGTAACGTACACTCATTGATACCACTCATTAACATATCAGTTCTCTAAATGCCTAGACAAGTGATCACAATGCAAGACCTTTTACTACATTACCTGCCTGACCTGTTTGTAGTGGTTTTAGATGGCCTCACTGCTGTCATTCAATGTTCACCCTGTGTATGTCCGGACATCATGGGCATGGCTCCTATATGTGTGGGCTACTATGTTCACTCCATAATATCACGCACTGGAGTGTCATGTGTATGTATTGCTCAGTACATGCCAGATATGCTGCTCAATCAGCCTATCATGTGGCAACTGTAATATATGGATACACTCCCTGGTGTTGACTAGTAATTCCCCAATGCATCTGTAGTGCTGTATACATGGGTTGTTGGTCACCTCTCTGTGATATTAAGGGCATACCCAGTGTCTACCTTTCCTCTCAATGCCTGTTACATGCTACAGACCTTATTATACTATCAGCTGTCCTGTGATTAGATACATGACAAGTATTCCTGGTGAGTAATTTGGCAGTCCATGTCCATGTACTGCACAATCCCAAAGGGAGGTACTGCTGTATTAACAACCCCACAATCACAAATGTGCATACATGGCCACCCACAAACACACACACACATGCACACACGCATCCTACATGCATCAACCTCCCACCACTTCACTAGACTGATCCTACAAACTACCTACCCAACAGGATGCACGCACACATACAGGTGAGGCTGAACAGTGATAGTACACACAGTCCTCCTATTACCCATCTGTCAACATGCATAACTTATGGTACACAACAGCATGCAATTCAGCTATAGTCAATCCATGCTAGCAACAGTATACATGTGTGTGATGCATGTGCTGTGTCACTAGGTGATGCCCCTTCCCCTGGATACCACTGCACTCATGTACACAGTATTGTTGTGCACCTGTTCTGCACCCTGCTATGTACTGTGCAGCACACCTCACAGGTGTACAATGCATTGCTGAATGTGTAGTACTGTGTCAGTTATGTCAGCTTTAATGCTCACAGCCCCTATGTTTTTCAGCAACACATACCTGATGCCATTTGTGAATGCCTGATGTCTGATTTACAGTTCTCAACATCAGTGGACCATGTATAACCAATCCAATAATATTACACTGACAACCATCAGAGCATACTGCGGCTATGGGGAATGTAAACACCCTTATTGATATGGGACCACATCACAGCATATCTTAAAAGTACATGAGCCCGATATGTGACATATGTCCTGTACTTTCACATGCAGTGTCTACGGAATGTGTTAGGTGTGCGGATGCTAACTGGGATGCATACACTCCGTGTGGGCATATGTGTGCACACCCTTATCATGATGGTTTGTTGCACCTATTGTTATCACACATCACATGTGTGACCCACCCTGGGGCTTCCTTATCTACTGGTCCAGGATTCCCTTCAGGTGGAACCATCTCAGAGGGATGTTGCCCCTCCCCACCTGGGGGCACACACAGACATGATCTTGTTCCCCGAGGTGAGGTCCAGGGTCTGTTCCATAATGGGCTCCACAGACAAATGTGGGATGTGCTACATCACCTTGTGGCACCCAGTACATATTCACAGGGCCCACATGCTCCTCCTGCTCAGCCTCCAGGCCAGGCAACTTTGGGATGTGGACTGCTGTTGTGAGTAGCAGTGGGTGGGAGGCTTGTGCCCATATTGGGGCCCATGGGGCATCAACATCACAGACCACATACACCATCCAGGGTGTTTAACCTTCACATGTGTCACTCTCCACCCCTGTAGGCTGTCCTCTATATCTATCAACCTTGACATCCTCCACAACTATACCTGCAATACTTCCCCATATTCCCATTCTATACTTCACAGACAAGGGCAATGTGGTCCCAACAAGGGGTTCACATGTGACATACCCATCCATGTTGCACACACTGAAAGCTGTAGATATCTGGGTGTATTGCTATGTGTGCTGTTCCCTCGCACATAGCATGCAGCACTGTGGTGGTAATATAGGGGACATGTATTTACATACATATATGTTTGTGTGTGTGTGTTTGTAAATATGTAGACATGTGCATATAGGTATATATCTATATATGTGTAGATATATATGATGTAAATATGTGTTTATATATATATATATATATATACATATCTCTACACATGGGTATCTGTATATTGGTGGGCATACATATATATATATATATATATATATATATATATATATATATATAAATATATATATATATATATATATATATATATATATATATATATATATATATATATGTATATATATTTACACATATGCATACCTATATATGGGGTACATTCAGACATCAGGTCCACAATCTCACAACAACTGCCTGCACAGCTGCACTGTTCTGCCTTGCTACAACACAGACAGGTGCCACATATGGACACAGCCTGACATTAGGGGGGGGTATATGTAGGGCCAGATTGCAGATACCCTATTACACACCTATGGCATTCCTGCATGCTATAATACAGATTAACCTGAGTATCCTGCAAGAGGTGGGCTATAGAATACACGTGTCCATCATTATGGCATTACCTTCACCACCAGCTATTGGCCACGTAATATACATACTTCCCATTATACAACACACACTATAATGGCTTACATCTTATCAGTCAGTGCTGCTCTACATGGTTGACGGGTATGGCCTACTACCCAGAGGGACAGACTCTATTGTCCTTAGCAGATGTTGAGCTGAACATCATTACAATGACACCTGATGGCACATATAAATCATTCCACATCATCTATGCCATTATTATGGATCAAGGACTACAGTCATTTACATGCATATATCTGTTGTGGGAATGATGTCTCTTCTGGATATTTCTCTCTCTCTCTCTCTCTCTCTCTCTCTCTCTCTCTCTCTCTCTCTCTCTCTCTCTCCATAGAGTTTGTACGTGATGCACATGATCAAGTGATGTTCTCTGCACCAGTCAGTGTCCGAGCATGCTGTATAGTACTTCCAATTACCACTGTCATGGCAACCAACTACTATAAATCCCTACATCATGTGGGCGTGGTCCCTTTACCTTTCCTGTATGGTGGACATCCTTCCTGTGTGTGGGCAGCAGTGCTACAGACATCAAATAGCAATACCTCTTACAAGAGAACCTGCACACTCAGGCCAGCTACATATTTGTAGGGGGTTCCAGAACTACAGACAGAGTGTGAGTAATGTTGTTGTATGCATTGTATATCAGCAGTGTTACAGGGTTTGTGTGTACATACTAGTTTAACTTGGAATTCAGTCTGTCTGCATAGCTCTCAACTGTGGGCCTATCCACTTGATGGCCAGAGGTGTGCCTATTATGTTTTGTCTGTCCACCACACAGATCTTGTGTCAGATATATCACTGTCAGTATGTGTCTGTTGAGTGCTATCAGTACATGGCTACATCCTTGTCTGTTTCTAACTTCATATTCCTGAATAAGGATATGCTGCAGACTATCCTGTAACATCAGCGACTTGCTTAGTGTATGACAACAGTATTTCACATATGGGTCTGTGTTCCAGCCTCCACCTACATACCAGGCTTTGTCCATATGACATGCTGTCAGAGGTTGTTATCTAGTGGGCTTTGAGTATGTCAAGCTGCCATTCATGCCAACAGTCCACTGCTGTTGTGGCCCCCCCACATATTGTGGGGTTGGGTCCATATATGTGTGTGGGCTTCATCTACGCAATGCATGTGTGCTCTTATGCACTCCAGAGGCCAGTGTATGTAACAGTGGTATATAGCCCTGTATTATTCAGTCTATGGGGGATGCACCATAACTAACCTAGGCTGTTAGCATTCAGTCCTGAGTCCTCTCCTGTTTGGTATCTACTTCTCTGAAGTACAGGCTAACACAGAATGTCTTTGGCTAATGAAGTTCGCAGATAACTACAAACTAGGAGCCATAATCGAAACTCCTAACGATGTGGACATCTTACAAAAGGGCCTCACTGAGACAGATGCCTTGTGTCAAAGCCATGGCTTCAAGCTCAATACCAAAAATACATTGTCATCCCCTTTGGTAAAAACTTTGTACCCATGAACTACAACATAGGCGGTAGTATACTTAACACTGAAAGTGTGATAAGAGACCTTGGGACACAGGTGGACAGTAGTCTCTCCTTTGATAATCACATTGCCACAGTAGTCAGGAAATCCTTCTATGTGGCACACCTCATCACAAAAGGTTTCTCATCCAGAAAAAAAGAGGTCATTGTTCCCCTCTACTCATCGCTCATTAGACCCATTATAGAGTACAATGCCCCTTTTGGTATGTACCTCACAAGACATCTACAACAACTGGAAAGGCCGCAGAAATACCTCACAAAGAAGATTACTGGCCTCAAACAAATGCCCTATGCAGACCGTCTCAAAAAACTCCAGCTTTACTCCGTCGCATATCGCCTACTCAGAGGTGATCTCTGCCTAACATACAAAGCTATGTCAAACCCAGAGCTGTTGGACATGCTCCACTTAAAGAAATCCCAATCCCTCCGAGCTACACGCTCTAGGGACCTACACCTGGTCACCACATTAAACAGAACATGCCGGAGGGATAGATTCCTGTCTCAGAGACTTTCCATACTCTGGAATAAACTACCTATCTATATCAAACAAAGCTCCTCATTAGCACTCGTCAAGAAAAATCTTGATGATTGGATGGGAAATAGGAAATTCACCCTGGGGATCACCTCTGTGGCTCTGCTCGACAGTGGCACAGGAAAATAATTTTCTTGAGTGGCAAAAGCCAGGGTACCTTTTTTGGCTGGGCTTGTATAGGCCCCAGGGCTGATAGCCTAGTACCTACCTATGAACCTATGCACTTATGTTACAACATGTGGGGTTATCAGGGGTAAGCTACCTTAAGGTATCTGGATGTACATTATTATACAATTTACCTTGGGTAAATGCAGGCCTACTGCTTCCTGCCATACAGACTGTTCTGCTTGTCAGTGTGTTTGTGATGGTGTCAGTTATGCCTTGTTATGTTACAGATACATCCCATTGTGTCAGCTGAGGTCTTTACCTCCTATGGATTGTGTACAGAGTGTAGTTAAAGGCTACTGGATATACATCTGCATTACTTACTGTTGACTAAGTGTTATCCTGTGGCCCAGTCTGTCTTTACTATTGTACTACTTGAAGGCCTCGTCCTGGACAATAGTATATGTCAACCTTTCCAGACTACTGTATTAGTATAACTGTTTCACAGTTGCATTACTCTGTTTATATGTATGTCAGAGTCTGAACAGCTATATGACATGACATATACTACTGTAATAGTACACAAATAAAGCTTTCCAATGTATGCATACCTGTGTGTGGTGTTATATTCTTTGACCTATCTGTGGGTATATGTTGCAGGCAACAATTGTCATTTGTATGGGTGGCTCATACAGTGTCCAGTTGGTCAGGTGTCAGGTGGCAACTGTAGGCATAGTGGCTGTTCTGTATTGTGTGCACCTTCTACATATGTATCATCCTATACATATCTGTGTGTGCGTGTAGTTACATATATATCTATATCTATATACATACATATATATATATATATATATATATGTATATATATATATATATATATATATATATATATATATACACACACACAAACACACATATATATGCATATATATATGAATTAGCATATATGTGTCTGTGTATATGTATCTTAGGAATGTTGATTGCTTCCACATTGTACATTCCCTATGGTAGCCAGACTGTACCGCATATGTTACTGATACCAACCTGACATCATAGAGGTGGGATAGCATACTGTTAACATCTTGTGCCCATGTTGTGTCAGGTCCTGGTTATGTGATTTGCAGCAGTTGGTACTGTATTGCAGGGCAGACGTGTTTGGCAGTGGGGGGAATATCCATAAGTACATTAACGGTGTATGTGGACATATATGTTTTTGTTATGTTCTCTTTTATATCTAACGATATATGTCTGTATATACCTATATATATATATACATATATATATATATATATATATATATATATATATATATATATATATATACATATATATATATATATATATATATATATATATATATATGTATATATATATATATATATATATATATATATATATATATATATATATATATATATATATATATATATCTTCATATATAGATATATTATATCTAGTTTTATATATATATATATATATATACACACACACACACACACACACACACACACACACACACACACACACACACACACACACATACATCTGCATGTTTAAATACATTTCCTGTACTGTTGAATGACTGTGCTGGATGATATGTTTGTGAAAACATCAGAGTTATGTATATCTGAAATGGCTTTGTGGTAAATCTCTTTGGCTATGGTGTGTAGGGTTCTGGGTTTGAACCTTGCAAGGGCTGTTTATTTTGCTTCTGGGAAGAACAAGGGCCATTGGATACAGAGTGATTAAGGCACGTTTAAGCAGTTGTAAGTGGGTTTGCATGGGTTTGTGCATAGATAAGCACTGCTAACTTCCAATTACAGTTTATTAAACTGACTTAGCTTCTCAGTTGCTTATCCTCTGTAGGCATTGCTTACCCCCACGCAAATAGGCTTAAACCTGCTTACTACTGCTTAAAAGTGCTTACTCCCACTTACCCCCGTGCTAAATTCTTTAAAAGAAAAGGAAAAAGGGTTGATAGGAAGGTTGTGAAAAAGGGGCACAAAGAGGGAAAGACAGTAGGGAAAATAGCTAGGGATGTGCAGGAGGGTGTAGGGAAGGTCCATAGATGCCCAGTTCTTCTACAGCAACAGCTGTGCATATACACTGAATTTGGAAGTAGATTTGAACACACAAACCCCTGAGAGAGGGGTGAGGACAACAATAATATGGTGGGGCTAGAACTAAGACTTTTATAGCCGAGGAGAAGGAGGGCAAAGCCAGATAATGTGCACGTTAAGGAGAAGAGAACAAACAGTGCCAAATTCTTCAATGGACAATTAAATAGGTGATGAAGAGCACACCTGGAATTAGGTTCTGTGCACCTAGTGAATGCACAGGCTGGAGTAACTGCACAAGGAGAGAGGAATTTTCTGAGGAAGTTGGTGTATTGTAACTGACGAAAAGCTTGGGAGAAACTTAAACCTAATAAATTTTGTTCGTTTTACATTTTGGCGACTTGGAGTTTTATTTTGGTGTTCTCAAGGGACGGAGGAGTTTCGTGCATCTCATCTCTTTTACAGTGTGTCTACATTTCCTTGGTTTGTCTACAATAATAATATGTCGGGATATCAATTAGACCAGATTACAGGTGTCTAGTGGACAAGTGTGCAAAATGGACAGCTATTTATGGGGCAATATTTTTTTTAGGAACAGATTGCCCCTTTTTTTTTTCAGGTGAGACTGAGATGTTGGGAGAGATAGTAGACGTTTGTGGAGGAAGGTTGGGTAGGTTAACAGACAAGACAAACAAGACATATACTAGGGTGGTATATGACACATGTTGGGGGGTAAACACCTTGATGGAAAGGGGTGTTGGGAAATTGGAAGCCCATGAGCTCCCTAGTGGAAACAGTGGGACTGAGGTCCCCACCCATGGGAAGTTACCACTGCACCTTCACAGCCTCGAAGGTGGCTGTGCTGGGGGCTGATTCAGAGAGCCAGGCCAACCCTCTAGTCACAACATGTAGCCCTCGAGCTGGCGTAGCAGATCTCCGACCTCCCTGTGGAGCTCGCAATGCACCACGACCCGGACCTGGCGACAGGTGATAGGTTCCTCTCCATGTCAGCTCCCGTGAGGGGGCTGAGCCCCATCCCCTGAGGCAGTTCCACCTGAAGGTGGTGCAGGACCAACAGATGAGGAGGACCCGGGTTGGGACCCAGACATGCTGGTGCCTGGTGCCATGGCCAGCTGAGGTGAGACAGGTGGGTCCACTGGGACCCACATCCCCATATGTGCTATGGTGTTTATGGTTTATCAACATATGTGAGCTAGTATTAGACAACACGTTCCAGGATTAGGTATAACAGCATGCATAGATATTCACATTAACCAGACACCAGTTATGGAACAGTTGCATAGCAAACGGAACACATGTATATATGGGATCACAGTGGTAATAACAACAACATTCGGGTACATTGATGGCACCATGCCACAAATGTTGGATTATTTCAACTTAGCACATGCATAGAAATAGATTTATATAATTATCAAACAATAGGACATATGTCCCAATATTACAGTGGAGTCATCACGTACCAGTTGAGGTGGGTATTTAGTGTATTGTTGGAAATATGGTGTGGGGGGGAGAAAGATGTCAATTAACAACTATTATATTCCTGTAGCTTGCATTACTTTCCTAGACAGTGTTGTTATCTGTACCTTACAAGTATTACTACACTACCCTATTGCCTTAGTTTGGACAGTGATATGGGTGTCGACAGCTATATACATGAACTGGTTTTACCTGCAGTATACACCTCTTACCTGGTATACCTGTGGAGGAATTGTTTGTTAACACTAACTAACTGTTTGTACACATACTCCCAGATTCCAGGTTGATGTTATGCACATACCTGTTCATCTTTTTTTGCACAGCCTCTAACCATGTCTTGACCATATGCAGGTGAATCAGGACATATGTAGACTACTGCCCTCTTCAACCTTTAGTGACTTACAACACACTTATACAGGATTTCCTAGACAGTTATATTATGTAGCACATTGTGGGTGACAGTGATCAGTGATACCTTATTATTCAGAGCAACTGCAACACTCACAGTGCCATACAATACCAGAGTAAACAGTACCAGTACAGGTTATCAAGCTTTTATTTCTTGGCAGTGTTAGTATCTGACATACCTGTGGGAGCAATGTTTGTTAGCACTACTTGAATGTTACCAAACAAAGTACCAGATTTTACATTAGTATTATGCACATATATCTTACTCTGTTATTGTACACACTCTGGTCACAGCTTGACAACATGGGGGTGTTAATGGGACATATGTGGCTTATTACTCTCATAACATTTTGGGGAGTTGCTAGTGTGACAATCAGTTGTATTTCCTGTTTGCTGCCTAAACATCTGGGATCATCCAACTGATTTCCCAGGGGGACATAGTGACAGGTGGAAGATATGGACCAATTTACTGGACATTCTGTACAGTTGTGGGGTATGATTCTGTATGCAGATGACTACCACTCCCAGGATTCAAACCATGGCTGTGTGTACTAACAATACAACAGTTCACGTCTCAGTTGCGTGTGCTATTCAGATTTTGTTGTCTGTCTTTTCTCTATTTTCTGTCTATGTCTCTCTCAGTTGTACTAAATGACCTCTGGGGATTACACCAGTCATATACAAACATTTCTACACATTCTATTCATGTTGCACAGTGTGACTAAGAGTGCTTAATACAACAGTACTATTAAGTGATTGCAAATTTACATTACCATATGATACCAGAGTATACACATGCAGTCCAGCAGTTAGACCTTTATTGTCAGGCTATTATGCTTTTATTTACATACAAACTATATGAGACTCTTCCTGCCATATTCTCCGGTGCATGCAGTACTTGCCTTAAACAATACAGGTTTTAATTAACTTGCTAATACTTTTAGATTTATTTCCTATGACGGTACATGCAAGCGTATTACTAACTTGCCTTGCATTGCAACCTCTCCAGGTGACGTCCATGGGCTTTCTGGTTCACTGCTCACTCACTTGCCGCTGTGAAGGACATAAGAGGAATATTTAGCCATTCCTATCTATATTATACGTGAGCTGGCAATTATTAAACAGGTAGTGGAGAGATACACACAGCTGGGACAACCCTATGCCGTCCTAGCCTCTTGGATCCACTGATCCAAGAGATCCACCTATTGCCACTTCAGGTCGGCATAGTGATGCCTGACCTGCTCACCAGTCGGGGTATGCCAGTGGCACTGGTGAGGTCATGGGCAAGATGGTCCCAGGCTTCCACCTTATATTGGGAACCCTGGTACTGGCCCTGCAGCAGTCTTTGCTCATGGTCTTTGACAAGGAGTCCTGCCATGACTCTGGACTAATGGATGCCCCAGCGCTGCACCCGAAAGCACCCTCCCACCCTCTCCCAGTCCTGACATGGTGCCTGCAAGGGGAAGCTACAACCAGTTATGAGATGTATTCCTGCCTGTTGGGTTTAAGTAGAACCGATTTCCCGCACTTTGCCATGATTGGATGGTTTTGAAAAGGCTAAGCTACTGGCAAACCTGCTTACCTAAGTTTGGCATTGTTTAAAGGGGTATTCCACTGGACAAATTGAGTTAGCTGGCCTACACATTGCTTATACCTACTAAGCTGGACTGTGCAATGCTTAGCATTGCTTAATATTTACTTTGCATTATATTTGCTTTTTGGCATTGGTTTATTGTTCATTACATGTTATATATATGTCCGGTATCCATGATTCATGTGTACGTACACTGTATGTGGTCCTTGTGTTTAATAGGGGGCTTCAACACTCTATTACAATTATTCCTCACATCTAGACTTACTTCTGTACTCCAGTTCATGTATTTATGTTATGTAGTAGGTTATAAAACATATGACTGTATACTGATTCCTTTCACATGTTCAGTTCTATTTTACTTTAGTGTGGATTCGTTTTGTGATACCTCTTTCATAAGCAGTGCTGTGATGGCTTGGTGGTTAACTACTTTGACTATAGTGTATAAGGTTTTGGGTTCAAGACCTGCAAGGCTGTTTATTTTGTTGCTGGGCAGAACAGCGGCTTTTGGATATAGGGTGATTAAGCCACTTTTAAGCACTTGTGTGCGGGTTTGTGCAAGGGTAAGCTATGCTAACCTTCGGTTAAATATGCTTACAGAGAGTTAGCTTCCATATTGCTTAACCTGCGTGCGCATTGCTTACCCCCATGCAAACGGGCTTAAACCCACTTACTGGTGCTTATATATGCTTACTCTCACTTACTACTGCTTAATAGTGCTTACACTTGCTTACTAGTGCTTACTCCCACTTACTACTACACTGCTTTAGACAGTAATGTCTAAAATGTCTAGTGTCTAATGGTTCTTGGGAAGGTGGGGGATTTGGAAGCTGTATGGAGTTATCATTCATTACACATTTTACCTTCCATTTGTATCCCTGATTCCTGTGTACATGTATGGGGCACATGTGATTATCTGTGGACTTTGCAACATTATGACACTGACACCTCACATCTGCATTTAATGCAGTACTCAGTTCACAAATATATCTTATTTACTAGGTTATGCAACTAAAAATATTGGCCATAACGTGATTTGGCATGGAAAATGGAATGTGCTGCAGTCAGACTTGCACCGGGAATAACTGCTCGTAAGGTGAATGCTCTGCCCACTACACTATTGCTATAATGCTTCATTTGCATATATCTTCCTTTTCATCCTCTTCTGCCATTTAAGCTGCATTAACCATAGCTAAGCGATGGGTAAACCCCTGCACCAATGTTTAAATTTCATCTGTTTCATAAAAAAAAAAAAGTATCTTTATATTGTTTGTGTTTACTATTGCTCTTGTACATGTGGGGGATGTTGCTGGGGGTATGCAGACACCTATGAGCAGTCTCGCTCATTCTTTTAGGGCTTTCTGCTGTTCTTCATTGCAGGGATGTATATATTCTGAGATCTCTGCTCTCAGACACGCCCCCTGCGCTCTTAACACGCTCCATGTAAGATTAGGAGCTCAGGCAACACGCCTTTATTAATATGCATGGCGCGCTGCCATCCTGCTCCTAAATGGCCACGTCCGTGCAGGACTAAGCTAGTCCTGCACCGAAGATTAGTAAATCTGGGGGACTGTATTACTTTGAATCCATTGTGCATGCAACCAACTGCTTTTTACTTGATAAGAACCTTGACTTTTAACACTGTGCGGGACGTCGCACATTGTTTTATATGGGACTGACTACAAATCTCTTTTTTAAGAGACACCTGCATTACAGAACACAATATTGGATACTTTTAACAAGATGTCATTGCTTGATGTCCTTTTATGTACTTGTTGGAGAAATGAGTGTTTATTGTTGAATTTTATTAATAATTGACTATCCAGTACTTTTACACATTCAATTTTATACCATAAGCTTTTGTCTTCAGCACCATTTCCCTTTAAACTAGTTTAGAGGAAATGATGCAACAACTGTTTTGTTATTTAAACACTTTAACAGTTGACTTGAGCTTGTCTGGTTAGTTTTGATTGTAATTGGGGATGAAAGCGCTTACAAGCTTTCATGCATTTTTGTAATAAAACGTTTTCCTGCATCCGGTGTGAGCCATCTTTGGTTTTTTCATTGAGTGTTGTTTATGTTTGTTAGTATAGGAGTGGGGTGGAAGAGAGTTGACAATAAGAAGGTGGTAGTCAGAGTTTTGCTGCAGTATCTGTAAGGAATCCATTGATCCTATAAAGGGTGTCTAGTTTCTGTTGTGTAGATTTAATGGCATGTAGTATATGATGGTCATATTTGAGACTGTCGTGTATTATAATGCCTAGAAGTTAACTGTGAGTTACAGTTTCAATGATAGTATTATTTGCTGACTTACTACATTCACTACACTTGCAATTTACCCCTTGATACATAGTTGCACAGCACATGATCATCTTTTTTAAGCTTAGAGTAAACAGCAGTCAATAAGCTACCATTGAACAAAGGTATGGATGTGAAATATATGTTTGCAACTCAAAAGGCTGAATACTCATTTAGTTTAAAGCTTTTGTGGGTGTAAAAAAGAAACAATGCAGAAATGAGTAAATGCTCATTTGTGTAAAACACATATGGTTGGATTTCGTTTTATATAGCGTAGGTAAGTAGGACTGTGCAGGAGAATTAATGAAAAAGTGGTAGTTATGAACCCTAGCTGGTTCATTTCTTCCCAGCACTGGTGCCTGATCACAAGGTTTAACAACAAAAAGTCAAGGAGCAAAACAAGTTCTCTTCTCTGATCTGGTGCTCCTTCCTTCAAGAGGAGCAACACGTCCTTTCTCCTTTATTCCCTGCAATCGCAGTTCCACTCTGGGAGAGTGAGAGATTAAGAAAAAAAAATAACATATTGCACCTGGGGTGGCTGCCCCATTCACCACACCCTAGTTATGCTTCAAGTTATGAAGATGTGCAAGACTGTGTTATAGCAGTTGTAGTGAATATGCAAGTGTTCAGGAATTGGGGTAGAGCATGGGTTAGGAAATGAGATAGGTGAGATAGAGGGATTAGGGTTAGAGAATGCTTTAGGTAATGGGATTGGGGGATTAGGGTTAGAGTATGGGTTAGGTAATGGGATAGAGGGATTAAGGTTAGAGTATGTGTTAAGTAATGAGATAGTGGGATTGGGTTTAGAGTATGGCTTAGGTAATGAGATAGAGGGATTAGGGTTGGAGCATGGGTCAGGTAATGGGATAGGGTGATTAGCATTAGAGTATGGGTTAGGTAATGGCATAGGGGGATTAGTATTAGAGTATGGGGCAGATAATGGGATAGGGGGATTTAGGGTTAGAGTATGGGTTAGGTAATGGGGTGGGGGATTAGTGTTAAAGTATGGGTTAAGTTATTGGATAGGGGGACTAGCATTAGAGTATGGGTTAGGTAATGGGCTAGGAGGATTAGGGTTAGAGTATGGGTTAGGTAATGGGATAGTGGGTTAGAGTTAGAGTATGGGTTAGCTAATGGGATAGGGGATTAGGGTTAGAGTATGGGTTAGGTAATGGGATAGGGGGATTAGGGTTAGAGTATGGGTTAGGTAATGAGATAGGGAGCTTAGGGTTAGAGTATTGGTTAGGTACTGAGATAGGGTGATTATGGTTAGAGTATGGGTTAGGTAATGGGATTGGGGGATTAGGGTTAGAGTATGCCTTGGGTAATGATATAGAGATATTAGGGTTAGAGTTTGGGTTACGTAATGGGATAGGGGGATTAGGGATAGTGTATGGGTTAGGTAATGGGATAGAGGTTTAGGGTTCGAGAATAGGTTAGGTAATGAGATGGGGGATTAGGGTTAGAGTATGGGTTAGGTAATGAGATAGGGGGATTAGGGTTAGAGTATGGGTTAGGTAATGGGATAGGGGGATTGGGGTTAGAGTATTGCTTAGGTAATGGGATAGGGGATTAGGGTTAGAGTATGGGTTAGGTAATGGTATACGGGGATTAGAGTTAGAGTATGGGTTAGGTAATGGGATAGGGGGATTGGGAATAGAGTATTGATTAGGTAATGGATAGGGGATTGGGGTTAGAGTATGGGTTAGGTAATGGGATAGTGGGATTAAGGTTAGAGTATGGGTTAGGTAATGAGATAGGGGGACTAGGGTTAGAGTATGGGTTAGGTAATGGGATAGGGGGACTAGCGTTAGAGTATGGGTTAGGTAATGGGATAGGAGGATTAGGGTTAGAGTATGGGTTAGGTAATGGGATAGGGGGATTGGGGTTAGAGTATTGCTTAGGTAATGGGATAGGGGATTAAGGTTAGAGTATGGGTTAGGTAATGGTATAGGGGGATTAGGGTTAGAGTATGGGTTAGGTAATGAGATAGGGAGCTTCGGGTTAGAGTATGAGTTAGGTACTGAGATAGAGTGATTACAGTTAGAGTACGGGTTAGGTAATGGGACTAGGTATAAGGGTTATAATATTGGTTAGTTAATGAGATAGAGAGATTAGGGTTAGTGTATGGGTAGGTAATGGGATAAGCGAATTAGAGTTAGAGTATGGGTTAGGTAATGGAAGAGGGGATTAGGGTTAGAGTATGGGTTAGGTAATGAGACAGGGGTTAGGGATAGAGTATGGGTTAGGTAATGGGATAGGGGATTAGGGTTAGAGAATGGGTTAGGTAATGGGATAGGGGGACTAGCGTTAGAGTATGGGCTAGGTAATGGGATAGGAGGATTAGGGTTAGAGTATGGGTTAGGTAATTGGATAGGGGGATTAGGGACAGAGTATGGGTTAGGTAATGGGATAGGGAATTTGGGTTAGAGTTTGGGTTAGGTAATGAGATAGGGGAATTAGGGTTAGAGTATGGGTTAGGTAATGGGATAGGGTCAGTATTGTGCATGTTTTGCATCTCATGTGCTCCCTCTTGTGTAGTGGAGCTCTTAGGAGAAAAGTTTGTTAGTAACATAATGGGAAGGGTCAAAAGCAGACGTAGTGTTAGGGTTATGGATGGGGTTTCATTCATATATATATATATATATATATATATATATATATATATATATATATACACAAAAAAGGGGTATCAAACACGGCTCGAGTATAGAATTTATTAAACAACTCAACAACTCAGTAAGTGCTTTCATGTGTAACACAGACGTTTCATCAGACTTTAATAATGTGAAGGGTTAAGAGCAGATGTAGAGTTAGGACACATGGGTAAGGCAGAACAAGGTTGGCAGTTTTTTTTAAATATTCTAAAGAAAGACAAATGCTGCTATTTTAAGCCAAAGGCAAGTCAGAATTATTATTGGAGAAAACTGTGTGTGTGTGTGTGTGTGTGTGTGTGTGTGTGTGTGTGTGTGTGTGTGTGTGTGTGTGTGTGTGTGTGTGTGTGTGTGTGTGTGTGTGTGTGTGTGTGTGTATGTGTGTGTGTTTATATATAACTATATATATATATATATATATATATATATATATATATATATATATATATATATATAAACCAAAGTGAAGCACAGAAAGAGAACAATACAACTAATAAAAAACTTCCAGGAACCTAGGAGTACAAACAAAGCCAAACCATTTCAATATTTGAGTGCTTTCATTCTTTGCTTTTGTATAACTTCTTCAGAAAATTGATAAATACTAAACACGAGCTTAGCGTTATAAGGAGTCAAACTGACATAAAGAGCAAATCACAAGGAACCGCCAAAATCTGTAAAGAGTTAGGATGTCCAGTCAGAGGGGAAGAGAACAGCCATAGTAGAGGAGATGCAGTAAAAAGGCAGATAATGTGATACTGAGTTAGTGAGGATGGTGGGGGAGCATTATCTCTACAGTCTCAGAGCACATTTAATGTTCACATTTTCTTTAAGTCCATGGTGAACTTCGGAGTTGAGCAACAGTTGCCATTCAAGTTCTCATACCTCAAGGAGATTGATAACATCACCTCCAAAGTCCTCCATGGATTCCAGTATTAAGAATTTGAAACCTGTCTCTCCCTGGCATTCTGAACTATGTTTGGCCAGTGCATTTCTCGAGTCTTGATTCCACTGAGCTGTGCAATGCTCCTTAATTCTGTCTGATAGTTTTCTTACAATTTTACCAATATAGAAGCAATTGCATGGTTGGCAGATGGCAGCATAAAAATGTTTGTGGATTTGAAATAAAAATGCTTATTAGTTTTAACAGTATAGTTGCAGCTGACAAAATGGTATTCATGGCATGTGAGAATGTAGGGTCAGGCAACACACTTATGGCATTGGAACATGCCATTGGGGAGAGCTGTGTCAGTGTGTCTCAGCTTGAGCACTGATTTGTGGTGATGCTCGAAACTCTAAGAAAAAGGGTCTTTTTATAGCTGAGTCAGGGTTCATTTCCTAGAATGGAACATAGCTCCTTGTTATTCTGAATAGTGCACCAATTGCTTGTCAAAATGTTCCGTATGTGGTGCATGTCCAGGCTAATGGGAAAGGGAAAGCTGAGAATAAAGTCATTGAAATGAGTGGTACTCTGGGGGGGGGCTTGGAAGCCAAATTTCAGGATCGGCGGGAACTTGTAGTTCTGGCGAATGCTGACCTCTTGTAGATGTTTGTGTACTAGGGGTTCTGGGTAGTTTCTGTTTAAAAACAGATTTTTTTCAGGAAGGAGCTCTCATTGTGGAAATCATTATCATCACTGATGATGTGGGAGAGACTAATGAATTGCCCTTTGACTGCTGTGGATTGCATAAATTTAGGGTGTTGGCTGGTGTACTCCAAAAAGTTGTTTCTATAGGTTTATTTCCTATAAATGTTGGGCTTGAAGGAGAGGTTCTCATTGTCCAGGGTGATTTCCACATCCATAAAGTGGGCTACTGTGCCAATGTTAGAGACTGTAAATATGAGAAAATCAATGTTGCTGGCAACTTCCTGTAGGAAGGACTGAAGATCTTCCATGCTGCCATGCCAAATGAAAAACATGTCATCAGTACAGTGATGATACATTTTGGTATTTTCAAACCTTTTGATTTTGGTGAGGGTGTTGTACTCCCAGGCACTCAGTACTAAGTTTGCATAGGCTGAAGGCATCTTGGACCCCATTTCTACCCCTCAATAAAGTTGGTAGATTTTTTGATTAAAATCCAAGAAATTATTTTTTAACACAACGGAAATCAGGTTACTGAGGGTGTTGATGGATTCACTATTAAGGGAGGAGTATTGGGAGACAAAGTTCTTAGTGAACTGGAGACCTTCAGCATGGGGGATGCTGGTGCAGAATGACTCATCCACAAGTCTTTGAGATAGAACTGCTTGGATTGTACAATGGGGTTGAGCTTACTGTCGATATATGTGGAATTGTTTTCAGTTTTAGCTTTTTTGCTGCTAATGATGTATCTAAATGGGGGATCACTGGAGCATCTGTGCATTTTGGGTATACCAAACAGCTTCCCCAGGCTAGGTTTGCTAATAGACAAAAATTCATATATGTCAGTATTGATTTTATCAGTTAAATGCAATTTCAGTAAATAATCATCAGTCAAGGCAAAGTCATGAAACACATCCTTAAGAGAAACAACTTTGTAAAACTCATTATTTACTGGACAGGCTTCAATTTTTTGGGTATAGACAGTTGGCTCCATAATAACAACTCCAGAGCCTTTGTCTGCTTTCATGATCTGGATAGAGTTCTAAAGATCTCCGAGGGCCGCATGCTCTGTAGGATAACCCACTTACCCGTGTTCTTGTTGTTGAGCACATTTCTAAGACCTCTGTTACATACATTACAGTACACTGCTAGGGTGCTCTATAGTGCAGGGTTAAACAGGCTTTTTTAGGGAGCTCTGTATTGCAGGGTTAAACAGGCTATTTTAGGGTGCTCTGTAGTGCAGGGATAAACAGGCTTTTTTTCTTTGGGGCTGCAAAGTCCACAGTGTCACTGTGTGTGTGTATGTGTGCTTGAGAAGAAATGTAAGACTTAACTTTATGAAGAATAGCCTTACCTCTAAAAGAAAAGTGGGTAAATCTGCTGTTTGGATGCGGATGAAAGTCAATCCTTTGCTAACAACAGTAAGCATATATAAAATACATAAATTATTTACACAAGCACACACGCGTGCTCACACACACACACACACACACACACACACACACACACACACACACACACACATATATATATATATATATATATATGCAAGTGTATGTGTGTATATGTGTTCAATTTGTGCAATTATATAATTTCTAAATTTATGTCTAGTTTTATATATATATATATATATATATATATATATATGTGTGTGTGTGTGTGTGTGTATGTATATATATATATATATATATATATATATATATATATATATATATAAATATATATATATATATATATATATATATATATATATATATATACACACACATATATGTGTGTGTGTGTGTGTGTGTGTGTGTGTGTGTGTGTGTGTGTGTGTGTGTGTATGTACATACACACACATATCACACATGTGTGTGTGTCTGTGTCTGTGTGTCTGTGTGAAACATAAATAAATCAAGTCATGCCTCCCATCACTCATTATTACCAAGGGACTATAATTATCATTCATAAAATTTTCATTACCATCATCAGCCCCCTTCCCCATTTTTCCATGGGATCTGGTTGTTGAAATAACTATCAGTATGTCTCATTATTCAGTGTCTCTCTCCTATAATCTTCAATGGTCATACCCACAGGTCTTCTTCATTTCTTGGCTGGATGGACTCATGTCTTTCTGCCTTTTTCCTTTGTTTTCCAAATCTGCATTACAAAATTATCAGGTTTCTTGCACATGTGATGGGGCCAATGTAATCTGCTCTCTTTGACCTTCTCTGTGTCAGGACTACTTTGGCTTTTTCCTCTCATATTTTCATTTCTTCGTCTGTCCCACAATATGCATCCTACTACCTGCCTTAGGCACTTCATTTCTGTCATCACATTCCTTGGTTGTTCTTCTTCCTCTATGCAATATGCTGCATGCATTGCATAGAAGCTTTCCAAATGAGATGGAGCTGGCCAGTGATGAAATACTGGCAGCAGATCTAACATGTTCTGTGCACTGTTGTACAAACAATGTATTTACATGCATATAGTTTATATTCGTGGTAAATTCTTAGTGGATATAGCTGATTATTTTAACAAGCTTGATAAAACAGCTAGACTCTGTAATATGGGACATAATATGCATACAAACATGCACACAGAGAGATAGGTGAATATCTTTGTATTCATGTTAGAATGATTATATTTTGTTGCAAAGGCAAAGTCACCAAAGACTCTCATATATGATACAATTATCTATTAAGCATAGATACAAAAAAAAAAACATTCAGTGGATGAGGAAGCATATACAGAATGCACAGTGTTGCAAGATACTCCTAGATGCACATTAATAGAAAGTATACTTAAATGCTCCTAAAATTCTGAGCCAGTTCAATATGATTAATTTCAGGGACAACCTGGAGACTTGTATAGTGCACTAATTTTGGAACATATTCTGGGGAATATTGGGGCCCCTATAAAGAAAAGGAACTACAGTAAAAATTGAGAAGAGCAGTTATCCAAGTCTGGACAGTAAACACTAGGATTCATAATCCAACTGTTATTTGTATCTAACGATAAAAACATACTCAGTACTCAAAATAACCACATACACAGCATCTTTCCCTTCTATTCTTTCTCTAGCAATGCTGTATTTTCTACTACTAATTTGTATAAATCTGAATCCTTTTTTTGTTTTACTTCATGTAAGACTAAGCACCATGGCTAACAATATGAAATTTATACAGTCCCTTCAAACTTCTCAGCCACCTTCCCATGTCAACTGCTTGTCTGTTTCGCAGTGTTTATCCAGACCTTTTCTATTTTCTTCAGCTCTCCTTTTTTGCTGCCTTATTCATCTTCCATAATGATATTCTGTTCTGTAATACTGAGATCCAAATCCCCAGACCTTTTCTGCTTCTTCATTCTGCTTTCTTTCCTACCCTGATAATATCAGCAAAATCTTAACTCCCTTTGTCTTTTTCCCTCCACCCTTATTCAAAGAAAATACATTTTCTGAATCATTTCTCCTTTCTTTTAAAATATACAGTCATATTCTTGTTCTTTCTCTTCCTCATATTCCCTTATCCCATCAATGTTCTCGGGATATGTGTTCCACTTCTATCCTTTCCACCGCCCCCCCCCAAAAAAAACACAAAAATTATCTCCATTCTTTGATCTCTTTATAGCTTTAATGGTGTGTAAAACTAGAAACATGTGCATCAGTCTCCAGCATGGGTCATTTTTAATGTTATTTATTTGTTAACTAGCAGAACAGTAACAGCAAAGACCTTGGCCATATATAGGACAATGCAACTAAACCATCCAAAATTAACATATATGCTGGTGAAGTTCAGAAATACTGAAGAAATGGACAACTAGACCACACAATTCAATTTACAATCCAGAATTCAAATAAACACTGGCAAATACATAAGTACAGTCACTGGTAAATTTGGCAACAGGAAATAATAAACACAGATGGCTTAAAAAGCTCTTACAACATTTCTCAAACAGATTAATAAAGAACGGAGAATATTTGTAATGACATTTACACAGCTTTTACCAAATTGGAAGTCTAAAGTATTTTGGGCACTATTTAGGTATCTAAAGAGCACAAACAAAGGTATGAAATACAATACAAAGACAAAGGAGAACTGAGTGAATGTGTGTACTAACCTTTCTCTTTAAAACAGCAGCAGCTTTCATACAATTTTATTTAAATCAAGTCAGGTCCATTTTATCTCTCGTGCAGTCACCTTCAAGGGGTAATAATGTGGTACTGCAATGACATTATTAGCAATTGGCAAACAATGTTATATGTGTTTAGTAGTTTAAAACCAGTAATAATTACCAGTTCAGCACTTGGGGATCTATGTCATAGTACAGAAGCATTAACTATAGCATCTGGTCTACTACGGATGAGCTCACTGCTTTCAGGAAGACTATTACAAAACGTAGTGCAGAAAATATTTAGTGGACATGTGTATTGTGAGGGTGGGGTAGTATACCACCTGCACCTTCTTACAATGTGAAAGCTCTGCCCCCAAACCAATGATCTTTAAATATACCCTCTCCAGGGTCATTCCAACTGAAAGAAAGGGAATAAGTGTAATTCTTATTTCTCTGATTCAGAGTAACTTCAGGGAATATATATATATATATATATATATATATATATATATATATGTATATAGATATATATATATAGATATATATATATATATTTATACACACACACACACACACACACACACACACACACACACACACACACAAAGGAAAAAGTCTTTAATAAACGTAATAACCAATGAAAATATATAAAAATGATGAGCACTTTTGGACTAAAAAGCCCTTCTTCAGATCCAAACAGACAAACTTGCTATAAACATTTATACTATCCAGCTACCAATCAAAGCCTAATGAGTGTTGTACAGCTAATAAAAACACACATATCAGCACCTATTCAGACATATAGAGATATAATCAATGAGCATTACTCCAAAAAACACCAATCTGAATGGTAGAGTAAGTTACTGATCCATCAGAGTTAAGCGACAGAGTGGACTTAATTCATGAATCAGCAGCCGGTCACTGTGCAGAATATATTACTAGTCCAATCAAAATTAGAGGTGGAGTGAAACTTATTCTCAGCAACCCATCATTAAACATACATCAAATAGACTGTATCATCCGCATCTAAGAGACTGATGCTGCTATTGGTTAAAAACTCTGCTATCAACCAGTCTTTATGACAGAATAGAATGCTAATCCAGTCAAAATTAAAAGCGGACTGAACCTAGTTCATATGTTTTAAATAATTGTATTTATTTAATATTTTACTACTTTTATTCTGGCTGGTTATTTAGAAATTACTTTTAGTTACCTGAGAGTGTTTATGCTTATTGGGATAACACAAGGGCCACTAAGTCCTCTTTCCCAAATGACAAGGTAATGGCTGCCACCAGTCAAATATCACAATAACCTTCAAAAGGGGTGTTCAATTATATTGGGTAAAATAAATATAGATATAAATGGTAACATGTAATCCAAGCAGTAAGGCTTTTTGGATGGCCCTGGTGTTATCACAATAAGCATAAACACTCTCAGGTTATGAAAAGTGCTTTCTAAATAACCAGCCAGAATAAAAGGTAGTAAAATATTTAATAATAAATTAAATGATTTAAAACATGTATATGGTTTACCTTCATATAGTTGATCACACATGATCGACCAGCCACTTAAACTAACCACTTCTGCAAAACCGTGAAACATTCCAAATATCGCAATAATGTCGAATTTGACATTTCCAGCCATGCCACACCTCCACACCAGTGCTACCATGGGTCAAAAAGTGGGCGAGGTTTTGCCATTTGGTTATGTGGAATTCGACTTCGGAGACGTTCGCACTTCGGGTTTTCGCGGAAGTGGTTTTGCCCATAGTAGGATCGTCGATATGAAGGTAAACCCATGTATACACTGAATAACTGATTTTCTAATAAACCACAGAGTTTCACTCACAGGAATTATGAAAATAACACTGCAGGGTGGCTTTCATACTGGTTGTAGAAAAACTCTATCTAACCATATAGTTCCTTAACTATCTAAAAATTAACTGCCCCTCTCTAATCTAATTTACTCAGCAAGGCAAGATGATACTTTTGCTTCTGTCAGGCAAGGTAAGAATTATGCCCACTCTTCAGACTGTTATCTGGTCCTCAGTAACTGGAATAACAACTCCTATTATTATCGCCGAACAGCTCTGGAAAACAAACTGAGTGATAACTACTGATCTGGAAAACAACAACCACTGGACTACTATGGAAACAACTACAACTATTGAGCTTATACTTATTCAGAACCTGCTTTTATAGCAGATTTTTTTAAAAGTCACACAAAGCTGTTATAAGAATTCTACTCTCTCATATCAGACTTTAAAAAGTAAACAAAACAGCTGCTGTGGAGATCCTATTCCTTTCAACTCTTGCACTCAATGACATCACATCTAGGTCAGATGACTGGCATAATCTACATTCAGAATTCTTTTTTTAAAAAAAAACAGGTACATTTTGATCAGCCAGAAGAACACTGTTTGATTGAAAGTAATAATCAAAAAACATAAACTTTTTCACAAAATGATTTACAAGTATTTACAAAACATCAGCCAGTCGTGCTAGCACATATAACAATATCTAATATCCTCACATACATATTAATCTTTTTAAATTAATTTGTTATCCAAAAACAGCAAGAATTGGTTATAACAAATTAACTCATCCTAAAAACCATGGAGGAATTAAATGACATGACTTCTATATGTATTACTTATTCATCAGATCATCCCACTTCTATAAATCATATATAATCTAGATATATTACACATCACAATTGAAATCTTTTTGCTATACCATATTTAAAGGCAAACAGTATGAAGAAATCAAAGAAAGAAAATGTAATACAACATGTTGACAACTTTCAACATTTAATGAAAATCTTGGAATTAGAACAAACAGCCACCATTTTCCAGTCTTTCCACAGCAATCCAAATGTTTTTTAAACAATACTATGATTGACCTTGACTTCTTTCCATTATTAAAATATTATTCCATTTGGAATAACATTTCATTAAACCCCACCTCTCCATTTAATATATATCAAGCTGTCCATCTTCTAAATAGTTATTCTGCTAGTATTAACATAATTACTGCATTTCTGCAACCCTATTATCACTTGGTCATACTCAGACAGATAACAGTGAGGTTAGAAAGGCCCTGGTAGCTCTCATATCATTATCTTTAGCATATAAGTTATTTCTTAAAGCAACATTTAACTATTTATATATATTTAGCAAGTACTGACAAAAACATGAACTATCAACAAATGGAAATGACAATCTATCACTTAATCAGTCTAAATGTAAAGCACATCCCTTTTAAAAAATTCTGTTGCACTCAGTTAATGGTAATAAATACTGCTTACATCATGCCTGCTAAAAGAGCATTTTAAAATGCAGCTTTCCCTAATAATTGTATTGTTTTCAATCTTCCTAGCACTGATATGTTACATATATTATTGCCCATATACAAAAATATATGGTATATATATCACCAAAAATCCATTCCCAATTCCTTCTTTTGGAATCCATAATATAAGAATTTGCTAGTTTATACTTAAACCAAAAAACATTAAACTTCCTTATTTAACAGTACTTATCTTTTCGCATTGATCACATTTTATACAACTAAAAAATGATACTCTTTGTAGACAGTGAATTGGTCTGAAAGTACCAAACTAGTAATTGAAAACCACAAAACCTTCAAAGCATCTCTTCCTCTAAACTCAGAATTACATATATCATTGGAGGCATGAATGTTATATTTAAAATGTTAGTAAACCAAAGGCACGACAAACTAGATAAACACAAACAACTTGACAAACGGCAACCACGAACTGACAAAGGTTTTAATAAACCAATAAAAGGCACAATGATCACCACACTGTAATTCCTTTAAGCGCTTTTCGTTTGTTCTAAGAACAAACTTCTTCAGAAGTAAAGACAACAACAGATGCAAGCAATTTAAATTAAAAAGTGCGGGAAAAACATTTGACATAACTTCTTTTAAAGTAAAATGCCACTAAACTAATCGCATCTACATAAAATCAACAACAACATGTATCACAGACCAAAGAATTAATACCTAAAAAATAAATATACACAAATCTATTATGTAAACAACTTTAAAACTCAAAATAGTAAATTCTGAGTAAAAGTTCAAAATAACATACCATATTTAAATTTGAACACTGGTACTCTTAGTTGAACTTCATAGACTTTATCTTAAAAGATTTTTAAGCTTCAAAATACATGCATTTGAGCATGACTCATTTAAACCAGGATGGTTAAATGAGTTTAACTTGATCTGCCATAAAAGCTCCAGTTCTTCGAGCTTAAAAGAAGCAGGACCCCCCCCCCCCATATGTCAGGGACTAAATTACTGATGACAATGTATTTAAATTTGTGGAAAGGATTTAAATCTACGTGTTTTTCAAGAGCATTCTCTAATTTGTTGTGAGTAATGGCATACTGGTGCTCATATACCCTATCTCTATGTCTACGTTCAGTTTTGCCAACGTAGTATGCAAAACAAACGGAGCACCTAGCCAAATACACCACAAATTTACTGTTACAATTAAATCTGGATTTTAACCTGTAGGTGTTACCATTAATTGTAAACTGGTTAATACAATCCATAAATTTACAATAACTGCAACTCTCACATTTAAACATCCCTGTCAATCTGGGTGTTGAGGTCATGAGAAAGCACAATGCATCAAGTAGTGACATTTCTTTGGTGATGGAATTGTTGGATCTCATCTTGTCTAACAACTATTTCATTTTTGATGACAAGTTTTACCTCCAGAAAGTGGGCTTAGCGATGGGTTCACCATGTGGTGCAAGTGTCGCCAATTTAGTTATGGTGCAATGGGAAGCTAAATATGTTCTCTCACCTAGTCCGACCTCTGCTGCCATTATTTGCTACACCCGGTTTTTGGATGATATTTTCATCCTATTGAAGGGTGATGAAGATCTGGCATCCGATCTGGTTAACAACTTAAATACAACTACCAGTTTTTTGCAATTTACATACACATTTCATACAGATTCTATATCATATTTGAATATTAGGTTGAAAAAGAATGGGGTGGATAGCTTGTTTAATGCTCAAATTTATAGGAAAGTTAGTTATTCTAACTCCTTCCTTCATTTCATGAGTTGCCATCCACTACACCAAAAAAGATCGGTCATCAAGGGCCAGTTAGTAAGGGCAGCCCATATTTCTAGTTTAGATTCAGATTATTTGGACGAATGCCAATTTTTGAAGCAAATGTTTCAACATCGAGGCTACCCGGAATCGCTCATAGATACATTGATTGTGGAAGTGACTCACAAAAGGAACACAAACTGGTTTAAACCAATTTTGGGCAATACCCATAGGCTTTCGGACAATGTCAGCATAGTTGAGGACCCACCAATAGTACATGAGGTAGGTTCTCCAATGCTTCACAAACAAGAGCCTAAGCTCAGTTTTGTGATAACATTTAATAACCAAAGTAGAATCATAGTTAATATAATCAACAAGAATTGGGAACTCTTTAAAACTAACCAGGCGGCATTTGACTTTTTGGGACATAAACCACATGTAATTTTTAAAAGAGGTAGGAATTTGAAGAACGTTCTAGAGAGTCAGCATCGTCCAACACCCAGATTGACAGGGATGTTTAAATGTGAGAGTTGCAGTTATTGTAAATTTATGGATTGTATTAACCAGTTTACAATTAATGGTAACACCTACAGGTTAAAATCCAGATTTAATTGTAACAGTAAATTTGTGGTGTATTTGGCTAGGTGCTCCATTTGTTTTGCATACTACGTTGGCAAAACTGAACATAGACTTAGAGATAGGGTATATAAGCACCAGTATGCCATTACTCACAACAAATTAGAGAATGCTCTTGCAAAACACGTAGATTTAAATCCTTCCCACAAATTTAAATACATTGTCATCAGTAATTTAGTCCCTGACATACGGGGGGGGGGGGTCCTGCTTCTTTTAAGCTTGAAGAACTGGAGCTTTTATGGCAGATCAAGTTAAACTCATTTAACCATCCTGGTTTAAATGAGTCATGCTCGATTGCATGTATTTTGAAGCTTAAAAATCTTTTAAGATAAAGTCTATGAAGTTCAACTAAGCGTACCAGTGTTCAAATTTAAATATGGTATGTTATTTTGAACTTTCACTCAGAATTTACTATTTTGAGTTTTAAAGTTGTTTACATAATAGATTTGTGTATATTTTTTTTAGGTATCAATTCTTTGGTCTGTGATACATGCTGTTGTTGATTTTATGTAGATGCGATTAGTTTAGTGGCATTTTACTTTAAAAGAAGTTATGTCAAATGTTTTTCCCGCACTTTTTAATTTAAATTGCTTGCAGCTGTTGTTGTTTTTACTTCTGAAGAAGTTTGTTCTTAGAACAAACGAAAAGCGCTTAAAGGAATTACAGTGTGGTGATCGTTGTGCCTTTTATTGGTTTATTAAAACCTTTGTCAGTTCATGGTTGCCGTTTGTCAAGTTGTTTATATTTAAAATGTTACTATAAGTCATTTTTTCTGCTAGTTTTCTTGTAATATTTATTACTGTTTATATATAACTCTTCCTACTTTTTTCTTTATTCATAAAAACATTAATTATCTTTATGAGCATGTTTTATCCATTTACCCTTTATTTTTATAAGTGCTTTGTGGGGCTGAACATATAAAAATGTGTAGATACGGTATATAATTGGATGTTATTTAATGTTTTTTCTTTTATTTGTATATAACACAGTTTATCGTTTGTTTCTTATGCTTTTGCTCTAAATTTTGTCAGAAAGATTTTCAATAAAATGTTGCGGGAAAAATCCTATGCCTTAGCTTTAATTTTCTCTCAATGATTTGTAAGAGCTTTGGACTCCTGGCATGCTTATAGAAACACCAGTCAAATTCTGTACAACAAACTAACCTTTAATTAACAAGACTGAGCACTTTCATCTATTCAGAATTCAGTCTTCTTCTGTAAACAGTCACATGGTATGCTTTGTAAATGCAACTACTTCATGTTAGTTTGCATACATTTCGGAATACAGACTGCTGATATAGTGTTATTAATACCTGGAGGTTGGTCGGCAATCAAAGTCATTTGACAAAACAGCTCCCTCCTCAGCAACAAATCCATCCAATCACCTCCTTTGGGGTTACATTTAAATGTTTCCTCTATAAAAAAGGCAAACATATTAAAATTAGGGCACATCTCATCATGTATAGCTAAGTCATTGTGCTTATCCAGATTTTAACATCATAAATATGCTGATACATCCTAACTTTGAGGCCTTTCTCATTTCATTCTGTATGAAATGCAGAATAGGATATATGAGTTGCTACAGATATGACTGTCTTGGTGGTACAGTTGTATTGACCTTTGCAAGAGAATATTTTTGGTTTATCTCCTGCAGACACCAAAGTACCTGCATTAATGAACATACTGTACATTGCCTGCATGACCCACACTTAAACATGCCATGTACACTAAGTATTTTTTTTTCCATCTGGGGGTGTCTTTGGCTCAAGAAGCTGTTTTAAATTAAAACTAGATTTAAATACATATTGGGGTCCTAAGCCAAGTCTGTTACCATCTTCCATCAAGGTCAGTCCATCTTCATATGTCTTAAGGGCCCCCACCATCCACCTGACCTCTTACTCACTCCATCTTCAGAAGCCCTACTAATTTCTCCCCTGCAATCCACCCAATTACCCTTACCGGCACTAGCAGGCTGTCATGTCAGTCAACGTAACAGTAGATGTACTCCAGCAATCCCCACGTCTTTGCACAAACCTTCAGATCCCCCCACCTTTAAGTATAATTTAGAAACTGCCTTTTGCACCAACCAAACCTCTCAGATGCCACTATTGTGCAGAATTCACAAAATTTCAGTCCTGATTTCCCCTGGACACGATGTACATATTTTTGGAGATATGTCCCAATTTTTTGACTTAATTTACCACTTCACACAACCTTCTGAATCCCCTTCATTACATGTGATTTTTGTCACAGAAAATAACCCTACATGATCAACATAATAAGAGCACCAATAGTTTAAAGGAAAAGGACACATATCTTACATTTTCATTTTTCACAAGAAAAAAATAAATGACCATGTGTGGTAGAATTTTGCAATATAATTCATTAATGTCTATAGATTTTACACTGTCACTTTGATGATGTTCTTTTGGCTTTTCCTGTTTAGGGGTCACCACAGCGGAACTCCGGTCCGCTAATGATTGGCAGTTGATTTTTTATGGTGCCGAGGTGCCAGCCCAATGCCCAACCTTCAACAAACACATGCCCATTCACACATGTCTTTTGAACACCACTGAACCACTGAGAGGACATGCAGACTCCACACAGAAGGCACTCCAGCTGAGAATCAAACAGGAGAACCTCTTGCTGTGAGGTGACAATGCTATCATTGCACCACCGTGGCTTCCACACTGTCTCTTTGATAATGTGCTTATATTTTTTCCATTTTTTTAAGATGTGTTTATAAGCAGTACTCCATATTTCTACTGGAAGCAGGAAGAGTTATGTGTTATTTGGCATTCAAATTTTATGCTAACTAGATTCTATATTTTTGGTTGAATGTACCTTCTTTTCAATGTACTTTTTA
Source organism: Protopterus annectens (assembly GCF_019279795.1). Lineage (NCBI taxonomy): Eukaryota > Metazoa > Chordata > Ceratodontiformes > Protopteridae > Protopterus > Protopterus annectens. Next base: position 230,369,080 of record NC_056744.1, read on the forward strand.
CCTGTTTTCAGTGTCTGTAGGCTGACAGGTATGGAACCAGATCCCACTGTGCTGTTACAAGAGTCACATTTAAACCTTACCCCTGTCCCTTATTGCTTTGACCGCTTCTAATTTGACAAGTTCAGCTTTACCACTTGTCCCTACTCTTGGCTTTCATTTTATTATTTTATTTATTACTTTGCCCTAATTTGTGCATGCCACTCAGCTGCCAGAAAATTTGTAGAAGATCCTTGATTTTGCCTCACCGTTCATCCTTTTCCATTTTTTTTAACTTTTTTTATTTTTATTTTTCTTAGTCACTAAGAATGTGTTCAGTCAACAATTCTAGCCATTAGAGATTCTTGCTTCCTATTCTTCAGAGAATGTAAATTGAGGCAAAACTTGTTGTTCTATTAAGTTTTAAAGTAAATTAGAATACCATTTAAAATGTATCCCTCTTTTGGGCCTTTTCCCCTATTATTTAGGCTTTGTTCAAACCCTGATCAAAGAAATAAAGAAGTATGTCAGAAAAGTACTCATGGCACCCATCCTTATATCAGCTGAGACCAACCATGGAAAATAGCTTGAAATCTGGCTATCCTCCTTTATTTGTTTATATATTATTCTTTTTTAAAATACATGTGCCTCCTATAAACCACAGATCTACTGTGGCCTACCCTAGACTCCCAGTGCCCACACAGCCTGTTTGTGCACCCACAATCACACCCCTCAAACCCTTGACACAAGAAATCTGGACAAAGACAACATTAATGAGGGATAAATGTCCAAAAATAAGGACAAATTTTAAATATTGCTGTTAGAAACTTAGAAAGTTGCTGTAATAATAGGTTTTGCATTTGCATGCATTTTCTAAATAAAATGAAGTCTCAAACTCAAATGTCTTTTATTGTTTAGTGGCTTCAATCCTCAATGATTTTCCAGAAAAACATTTTATGAGGAATATCCAAAAGCACAAAGAAAATCCACAGTAGTCGACACAGGAACACCAGGTGGATAGACAAGAAGTTGAACAAATTTATTGAAGCGCTTTTCGGCTCTCACTACGACAGCCTTCCTCAGAATAAAAACATTGTACAACTCTTCTCTTTTTATACAAGAAAAGGCGCAAAAATTAAACAATAATTCAATTAATTAAAATCAATAAACCTAAAACCTTCAACATCTTCTTAAAGACATACAAACCAAAAGGGTATACCTATCAACTATAAAGTACAGAAACTGCAAAAACTGATGCACTATAACCTAAGCCCAGTTGTGTGGTAAAAACTATCAAAGAACTTCAACCTATCTTTAAAACTCAATAATATCAATACAATATTATATTATATATGTGAATACAAATATAAAGGCTACTTTTTTTATTATTTATTATATGTATATTGTGAAACCTAAATGCTGTAAATTATGGATATTAGACTTCGATATAAAAACTAAATGTATAAACACCTGTCATGTATGATTAATTGTTTACCAATCAAACTTCCATTAACATATATATATACTTAACCAAATTCAAAAGTTGAATATTAATGCCCAATGAGAATCGATAAATGTTTTATATGTAAAATATTAAGTCAGCCCTTATTATCTCACCAAATTCTTTAATTTTAATAAGACACCTATTGATGAAGCTTCATTTAAGCCTGGATAGTTACCTGCGTTCAATTTAATTTGCCATTTTAGTTCCAGTTCGAGCAACTTTAATGAATAAGGTCCTCCCCTAGGATTAATTTTTAATGCATCAATAATCATGAATTTAAATTGGTGGTCGGGGAAGCTCAAAATATGTTTTGCTAGTGCATTCTCAATCTTTTGATGGTTAACAGCATAGATGTGTTCATATATCCTGTCTCTGAGCCTACGCTCGGTTTTACCGACGTAGAAGGCAGTGCATAGTACACATTTAGCCAGATAAATAATCCCCTTAGAGTTACAATTAAATTTGCCATTTATTTTGTATAAAACATTATCCAAAGTAAATGTGCTACTAGTCATTACATATCTGCACATATTACATGCCTCACACTTGAACATCCCTATAGATTTTCTCAGTGAATCTGGCTGAAATTTCAAGGAGTCTTTTAAGTTCAAGCCATGCTTAAAGGTGACATTCGGTTTATGGCCGAGTTTTTTTATTAAAGAAGTATTGTTTTTCAGTAAATTCCAATTTTTATTCAAAATATTAATACATTCTGAACTCAATTTTGTATAAACAGTGATGAAAGACGCAACACTGTTTAAAAATTGAGTTGAAGTATTAGGTTGAATTCCGGAAAGAGAGCACATATTCAGGCCTCTATTTGACAGGTCACTTAGTTCAATGGCCTCAACAGTAGCAGACTTTGACTCCAAAAGAGAATGATCAATTCTTCCACTCTCCAAGTTGTCTGAGTCTTCTATAGGACCAGTACGATGGATAGCCAATAAAGGCCTAAAATAGTTGATTTCTCTTTTTAAGTTGACCTCGGCTATGATCTCATCAATGAGCTCAACCGGGTAATCTCTCTTCAAAAAGGCTGATCTTAAATATAGACATTCATTATCGAATTCATTTTTGAGAGTTACAATCCGGGCCGCTCTAACCAGTTGTCCTTTTAATATTTAATCATTTTATGAGGAATATACCAAAAATTAGAAGTAAACATCTGGATATCATACCTCCCAACCGTACCAAATTACTCATTTTGTACTGAGCTTTGGGGTCTAAATAATGGGGTGCCACAATTCTTAAGTGGTACCACTTCACTTCCGATTTTGTTTTCACTTTTTTTAAACTTTTTTCTTTTGCGCGTTTTGAGCTAACGTCATCAGTTATCTGCTGCTGCATGGAGTATTTTGATGGTGGAGAGAGTGTCACTTTTTTTTAAACTTTTTTCTTTTGTGCTTTCTGAGCTGACATCATCACGTGCGTGATGACGACAGCTCCATCAGCCTGTCGAAATTGAGCTCAAGGTCTCATTTTCAGCTGGCTGTTTGAAGGATCTGTGAGGAGTTTAGCTGTTTCCTGCTTGCTGAAACATTTTACGATGGTGGAGTTACCTGCTGCTGCATGGAGTATTTCAATGGTGGAGGGAGTGCTTAAGGTAGCTGCTGCATGGAGTATTTCAATGGTGGATGGAGTGCTTAAGGTAGCTGCTGCATAGAGTATTTCAATGGTGGAGGGAGTGCTTAAGGTAGCTGCTGCGTGGAGTATTTCAATGGTGGAGGGAGTGTTTAAGGTAGCTGCTGCATGGAGTATTTCAATGGTGGAGGGAGTGCTTAAGGTAGCTGCTGCATGGAGTATTTCAATGGTGGAGGGAGTGCTTAAGGTAGCTGCTGCATGGAGTATTTCAATGTTGGAGGGAGTGCTTAAGGTAGCTGCTGCATGGAGTATTTCAATGGTGGAGGGAGTGCTTAAGGTAGCTGCTGCATGGAGTATTTCAATGGTGGAGGGAGTGCTTATGGTAGCTGCTGCACGAAGTATTTCAATGGTGGAGGGAGTGCTTAAGGTAGCTTCTGCACGGAGTATTTCAATGGTGGAGGGAGTGCTTAAGGTAGCTGCTGCATGGGTTATTTCAATGGTGGAGGGAGTGCTTAAGGTAGCTGCTGAACGGAGTATTTCAATGGTGGAGGGAGTGCTTAAGGTAGCTGCTGCATGGAGTATTTAAATGGTGGAGGGAGTGCTTAAGGTAGCTGCTGCATGGAGTATTTCAATGGTGGAGGGAGTGCTTAAGGTAGCTGCTGCATGGAGTATTTCAATGGTGGAGGGAGTGCTTAAGGTATTTTTTTAGTTGCTTAACGTATTCCTGGTGACCTCACTTGCGAACAGTTTTTGATGGTGAAGTCTGCAGAGCTTAAATGGAGCTTGTATGTTTGCTTTATTCCTTTCCCAGTGACCTCCTGCTTGAGAAATGAGGAAGCAACAAAAGATGACCGTGTGTGTGTGTGTGTGTGTGTGTGTGTGTGTGTGTGTGTGTGTGTGTGTGTGTGTGTGTGTGTGTGTGTGTGTGTGTGTGTGTATGTTTGTGAATGCCCCCGATGAATATACCTAGCTTTACTAGAAAGGCTCACCCAGACTCTGCTACACTTTGCTGTGAGGGAAAGGTTAGTTTGCTTTTTATTTGTTATATTACTTTATTGCCTTTTTCTATTTTGAATACTGTGATTTGTTTTATTTACCTTGTGTTTTACTTGTATTCTGCTTTTAACTACATATTAAAACTTGAAAAAAGACTACAGCTCTGTCTCTTGTGAGTCAGGCAGAAATGTTTTCCCCACCCTCCCACCTGGTTACTGTAGTGTTCTTAACCACCACTGTCTTTCTAGTTGCCTTTCCCTTATGTTAATTTGACCATATATCTCATTTCCTCTGTTTTTACTGGCTTGTGTGAGTAAGCACAAAATTATCATTTTGTGAAATCACTCCCCTTCAACTATTTAAATTTATTGTCCATCCTACTGTATTCCATAGTACCAGAATACAAAAGTGACCACCCCCTTTAAATCTATCTTGCTGTTTTAAAAAAGTGACTCTCCACTAAAACTTAACTTTTTAGACAGATAAAACTTAAGTTACCTTCTTTCACATCTATCTCCTCTAGTGCACACTGCAGTGTTTAGGATAAACCATTTTTTTCCTCTTACCATTAAGCATCCCTGTGACTACCACTTGCTTTGAAACCTGCTGAAAAGCACTATGAAGTTTTAAACTGATACAAGCACTCAACTCTCCTTGTTAATAAGAAGAAATTAATCGTAGGCACTAAACAGCCTATAATTACAAAGTACCTTGCTAAGGTAAGGGAAAACAGCACTTGTACTTTACAGAAAAAAAAGCACCAAACTAGGCATGTCCAAGGGTCAGCTTCTGGTGATTCCTCCTGTCCACCTGGTGAATATGGGCATACTGGGGCAATGCAGCAATTGCTTCATGTACACAGACAAACCTCTCCTCATACCACCCAACACTACAACCTGCGAGACATGCACTTACATAACCAAACTGGAAGCAAAGCTCTCTCCACTCAAGATTGTGCTAGACAGTCAAAGAGGAAAAGGTTAACACCTGCACTACACCTCAAGCAACACGTAACCCTTCTAAACCCACACCACCAACACCCACACATAGCAAAACTAAATCCACATATGTGGATACCCTCAACATTAACCTGCCCAAGCAACAAGGACCTCCGAAGCTGAAACACAAACACCAATCACAACCAAAGTGTCACATAGCTCACAACACCAGTGTGTGCCACCCAACAATAGCCCCTAAGGCAAGACAACTTACCCAACCCTTTAGTCATAGGTGACTCTATAGTCAGGCACAGTGATGTCCCACTCACCAGGCTGAACAAGGAGAAAATTGTAGTCAGCTGCCTGTCAGGTGCCATGATCCGCCACATAATGCATGCACTCAAGTCACTCCACAGCAAGTACAAATATGACTCTGTAATTGTCCATGTTGGAGTGAATGACTTGAGACGTACCTCCCTGGACTACATGAAAAGAGGCATGGAAGAGCTCTTGGATCATGTGGCCCAGGCAGGTATGACCCTAGCCCTGAGTAGCATCCTGCCTTTGCCCAGAATTATACCACAGTATAAGGACAAAATGATTAACTTCAACAATTGGCTAAGCTTCTGGTGTCATTCAAAGGGGATCTAGTATCTGTCTGCCTGGGACGACATGATCGACAGACCATGATGCTTTGCCAGAGATGGTCTGCACCTGTCGCCCCTGGTATTCAGGTTACTGGCTAAGGCTTTTGCCACCCCATAGTGCCTTTTTTAGGCAAAGTTCAAAGGACAAAACCACCACTGTAACAGGTACAAGCATGCAGAATCTGAAGGTAATGCTACTTGATGCTAGAAGCCTAAACCTCAAAATGCACTCTCTCGAGGCACTCCTAGAAATGGAGAACATTAATATCTGTGCAGTAACTAAGATCTGGTTCAAGGCTCCAGAGAGCACCCCTGCAATACCAGGCTACAACTCACTTTTTGGCCCCCAAACCAGGACCGAAACACTAAAGGTGGAGGAGTGTCCATATTCACTAAGGATATTCACAACACCAGGCTAGTTGCCCAACACAATGCGTCTGAAATTCTCCAAGTGCAACTAACATTAGGTAAGACTGCAATCCAAATTGTAGCTTGCTACAGATCCCCCAATCATGCCCCAAGATTCTCACTACACCTTTCTAAATATACTGGAAATATTAAGATACAACCAAACACCCTAATACTGGGTGATTTCAACTACCCTGCCATTAACTGGGAAAACTACTCATGTACCAACACCTTTGCCCAATGGTTCTTGCAAATTCATAAATTCCAATGCCTTGGATCAACTAATCCTTAGTCCCACCAGGGCCTCCAATATCCTAGACTTAGTCATTATCAACATGGGGAATCGATGCTCCACACCTGTGGTCACCCCCTCATTGGTCAGGTCTGACCATAAGCTAATCAACCTTGACATCCACATCCCACCTCCACCCCCCAGTAAGGAAACCTCCATAAAAAACTTCTCCAAAGCCAACTTCGTGGCACTCAAGTCAGAAGTGACAAATTCATGACACCCATGCAGATGGGAACTAAAAGTTTGACTGTTGAATCCTACACTAAAGCACTGCACGAGCACATCCACTCATGCATGAATCGTGCCATCCCCAATATAACTGAGACACTCTCCTCCAAAACAAGTAAGCCAATCTGGTGGTCCCTTGCCATAAACAAACTCCCTTACCAGCCTCAGTAAGAAGCTGAGATCCCTCATAAAATCCTCCAAAGCTAGTTACAAAAATAAAATTGCCAAAGATTCCAAAGACAACCACAAGGCATTCTATAGTATGTCAAGAATCTAAATGGCAGTGCTCAGATCTACTTTGAACTACAACAGAATGGCATTAAATATACTGATCCCAAGGATATTGCCAATACCCTGGCAGATCAATTCAGTGCAAATTTCACCCCATTCTCACCCCCTAAATAGCCCATCTCAATACCAAAAGACTGCCAAGTTCCAGTAATAATGGCCACACAGGTAAAAACGCAGTCTCCAAAGTTAAGAATACAGCATCTATGGGACCAGACATCCCAGGCTGTGTGCTACATGAACTACAAAATGAACTGGCACCTCACCTAAGTGTCATGTTTAATCATAGCCTCACCTGAGGCTTTGTGCCCACTGAGTGGTACACAGTTACAGTTATCCCACTCCACAAGGGGGGATCCACCTTGGATCCAGGGAACTACCACCCCATCAGTCTGATGAGACTGATCTGGAAGGCCATGGAATGTATTATCATGGAATTTATAAACAAAGGCATTGGCAACCTTCAAACACTGGACCCACGCAGTTTGGATTCATGAAGAGCCGATCTTGTCTCCTGAACATAATTGACCTCTTCGAATCAGTCACCAGAGCCGTGGACAAGAGTAAGGTGGTCCACAAAGCCTATCTGGACCTTGCCAAGGCCTTCGACACCATCCCTCACAATGGAATCATAGATAAACTTACTAAGCTGGGCATTAATCCCTATGTCACCCGATGGGCTGCCAACTGGCTTACTGACAGAACCCACACTGCAAAAGTAGCTGACTCCAAATCCAGCTCCAGACAAGTGACAAGTGCAGTACCTCAGGGTTCAGTCCTGGGACCGCTCTTGTTTGGCTTCTACTTTTGTGAAGTGCAGGCCAACACTAAGGTACTCTGGCTAACAAATTTCACAGATGACTGCAAGCTGGGAGCAATTATTGAATCCCCAAATGATGTGGATATTCTGCAAAAGGGCCTTACAGAAACAGATGCTTGGTGCCAGAGCCATGGGCTCAAGTTCATTGCCAAGAAATGTATGGTTATCCCCTTGGGGAAAAAGCATGTACCCATGAATTACCACAAAGGTGGCACTACACTAAACACCAAAAGTGTGATAAGAGACTTAGGGACACAGGTGGACAGCGGTCTCATCTTCAATAACCACACCACCACAACAGTCAGGGAATCCTTCTCTGTGACACACCTCATCACTGAGGGCTTTTCATCCAGAAAAAGGAGGTCATTGTCCCACTGTACTCACCCCTCATTAGACCCATTATACAATACAATGCCCCATTTGGTGTGTACCTCTCAAGACATCTGCAACATCTGGAAAGACCATAGAAATACCTTACTAAAAGAATCACAGGCCTTAAGCAGATACCCAATGCTGACCGTCTAAAAAAACTCCACCTATACTCTGTCGCATATTGTCTACTCAGAGGTGATCTCTGCTTAACATACAAGGCCATGTCAAACCCAGAGCTCTTGGACATGCTACACTTAAAGAAATCCTAATCCCTCAGAGACACACGCTCCAGGGATCTAAACCTTGTAATCACAATGAACAAAATATGCTGGAGGGATAGGTTCCTGACCCAGAGACTCCCCAGACTCTGGAATAGACTGCCCATACAAGTCAAGCAGAGCACCTCTTTGGCCCTCTTCAAAAGGAACCTTGATGATTGGATGGGAGATAGGAAATTCACCCTGGGGATCATGTCAGTTGCCCTGCTAGACAGGGGTCCAGGGAAGTAAATACCGTGGGAGGAAATAGCCAGGGGAATTGTTATGGCTAGGCTTGTATAGGCCCTAGGGCCAATAGCCTAGTACCAACCTATGAACCTATGGTGGCTAGAGGTACTTAGGCTCAAACCCTGTACCTTGGGTACAGATAAAAAGAGCCTAAAGTCCCTAGCTACCACCACTTGTGAACTTATGCCTCATATTTTTGTTCTATTCCTCATTAAATCTGTGGCAAATCACTGAAGGATTGAATTCACTAAATAATGGCAGGCATTTGAATTTCAGACTTCATATTCTTCAGAAAATAAATGGTAACACAAAACTTTTTATTCCAGCAATTGTCTAAGTTTATACGATCAGTATTTGAAATTTGTCCCTATTTTAGGGCTGTATTCCCCCATTATTGGCTTTGTCCAGGTTTTTTGTGCTAAGACGTTGAGAGCTATGGTGAGAAGTAAGAACTGAATTCTGTGTTCTCCCATTATTGGCTTTGTCCAGGTTTTTTGTGCTAAGAGGTTGAGAGCTATGGTGAGAAGTGAGAACTCATTTAAGTTTCAGTCTTCCTAACTTTTTAGGAAACTGCTGGTTTGGCATAGTGGTATTTTTTCTGAATATAGTACACAGAGTCCTGGGTTCAAGACTTGCCAGTGAAATGCATAGTGATAACACAACTTTTTATTCTAGCAACTTTTGGCCTTTTGTCCTACCCCCCCAAAAAAAAACTGCAATTGAAAATAAATGTGAGAAGCTGTGCAAGATGCCTATGGCTTACACTACTGCCATTCTATTTCTTATATATATATATATATATATATATATATACATATATATATATATATATTGTGTATATGTGTGGAGGTAGAATTATATTTTGGAAATGTTCTAAATTGGGCAGTTTTATCATTATAACATGGTGGGATGCTTAAAGGTCAGCCTGAAATAGGACCTATCAGACTCACTACATAGGCTATTCAATATCAGCCTATTAATAGGCTTTGTGCCAGATGACTGGAGGACAACTGTCATCCCCTTACTTTACAAAGGCTGGCTTCAATATACCCGAGAAATTATAGACCCATAAGTTTGATCAGGCTCATCTGTAAGGCTATGGATATGATCACTATGACAGAATTAATAAACAAGGATATAGGTAACCTACAAATTCTTGACTAAAGCTAGTTCAGATTCAGTAAGTGCAAATCCTGCCTACTTAGTCTGGCTTACTTCATCGAGGCAGCTTCTAAAACACTGAATCAGAGCAAATCATTACAGATTGCACATCGACATCTTGCAAATGCATTTTGTTTCATTGCCTACTGGAAAAAATGTTCAAACAATAGATTTAAAATGCAAGTGTGCTGTATTATACAAGGAATATAATTTAATAAAATCAGGAAGGTGTATGAAGGAGCACGTGTATGTTTCTTGTTTTGTGTGCAAGGGGCCTATGATTTGAAAACAGCCCAAAGGTAATCTTTATTCACCACTGTCCAGATACATTTTCTTTGGATGTGGTGTAGGTTTCAATGTGGTTTCAATGAATGTGAGTTTCAAGAGGAGAGAAGTTTTAATGCCAAGTCTATTTTCATTGTGAAACAGTATTGTTTTGTTTAGCAGATATCTATTAGTGTTTGTGTATTATGCTATAAAATGTAAAAATAAAATCCAAATAATCATTGTAGAAGTAAAGCAGTATGCAGTACGTGTTTGAAAGTTGGTATCCCAAAATTCCATTGGAGTGGGTGGGGTTACGTACTTATGTATGCAAATTTTATGTTAATCAGCGTACAGATTTGTACCTATTTTTCATGGGCCTTGTCCAGATTTTTGATGTTTCCAGGTTGAGAGGTATGCTGGATATTCTGCAAAAATCTGGATCGTTGAGTGGTATCTTCACAATCCTTTTTTTGTGTCTCCCCTCCTCCTACCCTTTATTTCTCACTCCTACTGCTCTCCTATTGCAAGCCTGCCTGAACCTAACAAGTTCTATTTATCTGGACACTTGTATGTGTAGATAGAGTTTGTACCCTGTTTGTGAAGATTTTTGCCTGTTAAAGAAGAGTCTAACTTCACATCATATATTATACTGAAGGGAAGTGCATTTTTAGTGAAATAATTAAAATACATATTTGTCTTTTAAACTAGGCACTCCTTGTATTTACTTATGTCTATTTATTTATTTGGGTAGACTGCTTGTCACTTTAATATTGCTGGATAGATAATATCTACTTCAAATGGAAGCCCATGGATGTGAATGCCTGCTCCCTCATCCCCAGAGGACAATCCTGCTAAAACAAGGAGGCAATTCTTACAGTTTACTATCATATGTGTGTGAAACGCATCCCATCAAAAGATCAAATCTTTGAAAACTAACAATGAAAATAAAGACAACTTTCAGGCAAAGGAACAAAACCAGTAATTGACACATCTTCATTCAGTGTACTTGACTTTACCCAGCATTCCCTGCCTACAAGCCATTTCCAACTAATGTATTCCAGGGGGACAAGCCCCCCTGCACCACCCATGCTCCCTGCTAATTATATATACAAACTCCGAGATCACACTAGAGTGAGGAAATGGGTACATTTCCTGATCCCAACTGTACTGCAATCTCCAAGCAGAACTTCAATCTCACAACAGCGAATGCACACTAGCATTCATTGTTGTTGAGTTGACAATTTTTGGTTTGACCTTCTGTCAACTGGAAAATAGCCTTTCAACTATCCTAGCTCAACCGAAATTTGGATAGTAAACTGATTCCTGCCCCAATTTAATTAGACCCTGACAGCTGCAGCAAACTATAGTAAAGTTTTAGCAAAGTTTTTTATCTTCATATGGTAACTACTAGCAAATATCTTTAGCTGCAACTTAACCCTACCTGCATTCTCAGATTTCATACCAACATCTACACCCCCCCAAATCCTCAAGGCCAAGAACACTGCTTCAGTGGGGCTGAATAACATGGTGGGATGCTTAAAGGTCAGCCTGAAATAGGACCTATCAGACTCACTGCATAGGCTATTCAATATCAGCCTATTAATAGGCTTTGTGCCAGATGAATGGAGGACAACTGTCATCCCCTTACTTTACAAAGGCTGGCTTCAATATACCCGAGAAATTATAGACCCATAATTTTGATCAGGCTCATCTGTAAGGCTATGGATATGATCACTATGACAGAATTAATAAACAAGGATATAGGTAACCTACAAATTCTTGACTAAAGCTAGTTCAGATTTAGTAAGTGCAAATCCTGCCTACTTAGCCTGGCTGACTTCATCGAGGAAGCTTCTAAAACACTGAATGAGAGCAAATCATTACAGATTGCACATCGACATCTTGCAGATGCATTAAAAACCATCGCTCACAGGTATAGATAAACTAATCCCTATCTAACTCATTGGATAACAAACTAGCTCACAAACCGAACCCTGGAAATTAGAGTGCCCTGTTCTACATTCTGTAAAAGACCAGTCACTAACAGTGCACCCCAGTGTTCAGTCCTTGGGCCCCTCCTCTTTGGTTTTTACTTCTCCAGTGTCAAAGCTGTTGTCAAGGGTTTATAGCTGACCAAGTTTACAGATAACTGTAAACTTGGTGCCATCATTAACTCTCCCGAGGACACAAAGATCATCAAAGAGGGTGTTTCTCAAACCAGTAGGTGGTGTCAAAACTATAGACTAAAATTGAATGTCAAGAAATCTATAATAGCATCCTTCGCAAAGCAAGAAGTTCCTAGTGACTATCATAATGACAACAAACAGCTGAAAACTGCCACAACAGTTTAGGAACTGAGAACCTACAGTATGTAAACAAGGAACTGTCCTTTGATCATTATGTATTCACTACTGTATTGCTTTTTCATTGTACCTTACTACTATAAGTATGGCATCCAGGTCCAGGCATGTGACCATTCCATTGTATTCTGCAGTCATCAGACTGATCATTAAGTATAATGTCCTCTTTAGGTATTATTTCCAAACATTTACACAGCTTGAGTACCTGAAATGCTTTCTTACCAGGAAATCAAGAACATAAGTCATAAAAACTATGCAGACCACCTCAATACCTTGCCCTTCTTTCCAGTGTCATACAGGCTAGTAAGATGCAATCACTGCCTCTGTACTTCCAGACCTGTTGCATATTCACAAGTCCGATGGGGGCATAAATACACACTTAAAGAGGTTTTTGTAACATAAATATCTTATATTTGTATATATAATGCTGGAGGAATAGATAAGTATCAAAGAGAATACCATTTCTTTGGAATCATCTTCCTCTCAACTTAAAATAGCATACTTCTCTTATCCTGTTCAAATGTAATCTGGATGAATAGATGGATAACTGCAAATTCTCCAATGCTTTAGCGACCTTATCCCCTTATGGACAGGAACAACATGTAAATCATCTATTAGTTATACTTACATAAAATATAACTTAGTAAGTACCCATGAATCAATGAAACTCACAGGAACTATCCCAGAGCTCCTGTACAAGGTAACATTTTTAAAGGATGAGTTCACAGTGGGCGATCTATTCCAGGAGAAGGAATCACAAAATGTAACTTCACCCAAGGGCCATACATGCAACCTGCTCTGCAATTCTGATCTAAATCCAATACCTCAAAGAAGACAAGGGCATTCCAGACAAGCAGGATAGCCTCTGTTACCCACCACCAACAGACAACAAATCATTGAGCCTTAATCAAGAATTACAGCTCTTCAACCTGCACGACTAAATGACTGGGACATCATGAGCAAACGAGTCAGAGGCCACCGGAAACAAGGTAAATACATTCCCCTTGTCACCCTGTCTCAGACCTCAACATCACTCCCTCAGCTCATCATGTCCTACCATTAATATTATATAGATGTGTCATTTGTGTGTGTGTGAGTGTGTGTATGTGTGTGTATGTGTGTGTATGTGTGTGTATGTGTGTATGTGTGTGTGTGTGTGTGTGTGTGTGTGTGTGTGTGTGTGCGCACACGCACGCGCATATGCATGTCTGTGTGTGTATGTGAAAATATCTACCCCTCCACAGTACTAAGGCCAGACTTATAACACAGGTTCTAAAGTAGTACCTACACAAATGCCAATAATCTGCTTGCCTGGGTGCTGACAATTGGGCTAACTTGTTTGTGACTGCCAAACACTTGAAACAAAGAAACAAGAAGTCTCTCTGCCTAATCTATAAATACCCACCCCGCTACCACCTTTTCACCTCCCTCATTTCCTATATCCTAAATTCTACCCTCATACCCTACACTTCCTGTTCCTCAATTTATCTAGGTCAGTTACATAACCTGACTTATTGCATATATCCAAGCAGTTAAGCATAGAGAAATACATCTGTCTAGTAATCTTTATTTGTCCTATTTGCATAATAACTGCTTGATATTCTTAACTTTGCATTTTGTCTTAATCTGTATATTTTAACAAGGTTGATATCACTCCTGCCTGACTATGTGAGTCTGTCGAATAAAGCCTTCATGCTTTTTGGACCCCAGTGAAAATGAAATCCTTTCTGTTAAGGCATAATAGTAATTGTGTCAATTTCCAATGGAAAGATTAATAAATTATGTCTATATGATCATACTATAATTTATATATTCACAGATGCAATCAACAAAGAAAAAAGCGGCTTTAGCTATAAAATTCAGTATAAAGAAATAATCAAAGAACAATCAAGGAATAGTCAAGGACTATACTTTTTTCATGTAAGTTATATGATCTCCAGTATGTTGATGTGCCTTTTCAAAGAAGGGCAACTGAGTGGTGTTTAGTCAGGAAGCTACTGTCTGTCTAGGTAAGCTAACAATAGCAAAGGATTTATAAATGGTTCATTTTACCTCTTCAGCAGCATGCTTCTTTATTTCATTTAAGACAGCCTGACCTCTATATATGTATAGTGAACTATTCAATAACAAAAACGTTACATTTAGTGCCTTGACCTCTTTAATGTGTGTTCCTCATATTACTGTCTGCTATTTTAGTCGGCTTTTCACTGTACTGCTTTCTGCTCTTTCTTTAATTAAGGCATTCTGATAATACTGGTTTTGTTGCCTTAAGTGTCTTCAGGACCAGGGTTTAGTATTTCTTTATTCTAAGGTTCCATATGTAGAAATGTCAAAATCAGTTTGAAGAAGTCCCCTTCCATTACAAAGAAACTGCCATTGTGTTTCCCTACAAGTACTTTTGGTTCATTCTGCTGCTGTTGGATATGAGCTTACAACATTCTGACAGCCATTATTAATCATAGCATATTTTTGTTATATTATTGCTAGCACTATATATTTTAACACAATACTGACCAGTGGCGGATTTAGGCTTTGGCGCAGGGGTGCACGCCTACCCCTTTTTAAACTGATTGTATAGCTTGGCTAGGACATCGGAAAGCATACATAAAGTAGCTTTTAAATAGAAAAAAAAAAGTACGTACATATTTGGTGTTGGCTCCTTTAAGGAGGATACCAGCCACGCGGAAGTGAGCTCATGGTATGTCCGGCTGGCTGCGAGCGGGAAATGTGCAGTAATGAGCGAGCGGGTGGAAGAGAACGACAGTCGCAAATCATTTAATGGATTATCGCTGCGAGCGGGAAATGTACTTGGTAGTTGGACTTCATCAGGTAAGAGAGTGTGTGGATTATCGCTGCGAGCAGGAAATGTAGTTGGACTTGAATCACTTGATCAGGTAAGAGAGTGTGTGAAATGTACTTGGTAGATGGACTTGATCAGGTAAGAGAGTGTGTGGATTATCGCTGCGAGCGGGAAATGTACTTGGTAGTTGGACTTGATCAGGTAAGAGAGTGTGTGGATTATCTCTGCGAGCGGGAAATGTAGTTGGATTTATCAGGTAAGAGAATGTGTGAAATGTAGTTTGTAGTTGGACTTGATCAGGTAAGAGTGTGTGTGTGTGTGTGTGTGTGTGAAATGTAGTTGTTAGTTGGACTTGATCAGGTAAGAGAGTGTGTGGATTATCGCTGCGAGCGGGAAATGTAGTTGGACTTGAATCACTTGATCAGGTAAGAGAGTGTGTGAAATGTAGTTGGTAGTTGGACTTGATCAGGTAAGAGAGTGTGTGGATTATCGCTGCGAGTATTACACTTTGTGTGTTTGTGTGTGTGTTGCTAGGCACAGGTGTTCACTGAACTGTTAACCTTCTACTTATTAATAACAGAACTCACAGAGAGACACTCTTAAGTACTAACAGAAAAAAAAGTAGAGAAAAAAGGTGTGGAGAAGGCATATAGTCCAGGCATGATGTCAAGAAGCCATGCCATCTTACCATTGTTGTCCCCATTACAGTGGCATCAGGATGAATCCTGTCTTGGAAAAACAAGTGTGACATATTTTATTTATTTATTTTATTTTACATTTGATAACCAGGAAAGTCCGTCTGGACTGGCAGTCCTTTTTCAACGGAGGCCCGGGGAGAAAACCCTGTATTACTCATCCAGTAGGAGGAAGTAAATCTGTTGTATAATTCATACTAAAGTATCAATAAATGTCAAACCTCTGAGGTTACAATGATCATGCCTGCTGAAACATTTAGCCCAACAGCACTAGTCTACTTTTTCAATATATTTTTCATGACCAATATAAGGGTAGGTTGTATTTTTTTTTCTTTATATTCTAACTAGCTACTTCACCTGAAATACTATGCATTTTTGTGTCATTTACAGCAAAGTTAAGTTGTCAGTAGCTAGCCAGTTCAGTGGTGCAGAGGGATAAAGCTTTGACTGTGAATCAGATGTCCTGAGATCAGTCACCTGGGTGCTGAGGAAATCAGCTGGTGTGGGATTCATTAGCAAATGCCATCTCATCCATGCATGGCTAACACCCATTAGAAGTAAGTACTGCATCATGAAATAAACAAGGGTCAGGGCATACTCACCCACCAAGGTATGCTATTTTGGAAAGCAGTCATCATTTAGCTCATGTGCAGAAACAAGACTGAATCATTGGAATGAAGCTGTAGGATACTACACGTCAAGCTGCTAATCATGTCAACAGGGACAGGTAAAACCTTGGAAGATTGTTTGACTTTGCCATGGGGAAACAGTGAGTCAGCTGGATAATGGGGGAGGGGGTGAATAATCAAGTAGTGGGAAGGCAACACAACAGGAAAAAGTTATCCGTTCAAAAGTAACTTCTGAATTTGTGTGAACATGAGGATATTCACATAAATGGCAGACTGAGCAGCTGGTGGCAACTTGTTCTGATGTACACACACACACACACACACACACACACACACACACACACACACATTCTATAGTTTCTCAAAAAAAGATACAGAAAAGACTACTTGACTATCCTAAACAATTATATTTAGCTTTACTTTATTCAAGGTTATCAAGAAATGCAGTTAGAAAAGTTTTTCTGGAGAAATTTTGGACTTCCACTCTGTGGATAATCAGTTGCTCCCCATGTGTCTCCTTGATAGCTGGGTCTAATAATGCCCACTTTGCTACAATTAGAAGATAAAGGTATTTGAGGTTGGTATCATACTGCTGCAGAGGGATTCATTTCACCTACTGTATTTTTCTTCCTGATCCTGGAAACAGCACAGGACATGCAGTGGGCTTCAATTCTGAACTCTCTCTCACTTCTGAAAGTGGCTGACATCAGCAGGATTCTCCACCCACCCTCCAGCAATATTGTATGTGTTTCTCTGGTCTCCACTGGGAAAATCAAGCCACATGAATGTACCCTGAGTATTTGCTTCCCTATTACCCACAAGAATGGGTATGACCATTCTTCCTACTTGCATCATCAAGTTTTTGAGCCAAACTCGGGCCACCTGGGCCATAGTCAGGATTCTATCCTTCTATACCTCCAGTGCATAGTCAGTTAAAAAAGTTATATCTATCTATATATCTATATATAGACACATACAGTAAGACCATAAGATTAGTTGTGAATGCAGATATTTATATAATAAGGGAGCCTGGCCTGTCTACAAAGCACTATTGGTTGACATCCCATTTGTGTCATCACTAATATGTGACCAAACAGCCTTTCAATGTAAAGATAAATTAATGGTGTAACAGGGATTTCCCCTTTCCCCATGTAGGCACAACTTCAGGGTTGGTACATGTAAGTGCAAAGGAAATCTGCGGCACACTCACCTGCACTAAAATGCTGAAGACCACACTGCCAAACTTCTGAATTTGCCTCCCCTGCAGGACCCATATTAGCACTTGTTCCTGGGCTTAAACTGGTAGGGATATTCAGTATTCAAGACTTTTGGACAATGTGCTCGTTAGCATTTTGGTCTTCTATATTATGTTACTGGGATTATGCATTTTAGGACTGTGGACTTCAACCTTCTGATAGTAAACCATATGTATTTCTGGTTACCTGGCAAGTCCGCAAATCCTGCATCATTTCTGATCATCTCATAAAGATGTGATAACAAATGTCTGAAGCTTCCCAAATGAAAATGGCATTTTGGACACAAACATCCTCAGAGTGTTCTGCAGGATGGCTGCACCCCACATTCCCTTGCCACTTATATATACCAACATGAGGAAAGGGGACATCCATGTTGCACCATTAATTCATATCACGATTGGAGGCTTCAGTCTTCTGATAGTAAACCTTTGTGTGTGTGTGTGAAAATGTATACATATGACACACTCACAAATATATTCAGGTGTCATTTTTGAAGTAAAAAAATCAGCTGATTAAACATTACCATCTTTTTTTTTCAATGCAGGATGATGAATAGTGGGGTTCAGGGATTTTTTTTTTTTTACATGTTTTTGTCGATAACTTACATGTCAGTTAAATGTCATGTATGTGTGTGTGTATATATATATATATATATATATATATATATATATATATATATATATATATATATATATATGAATCCCTGTGTAAACTAAAGCCATACAGTTTCTTATTGTTTGAAAGATGGCGATGCAGTTCTTAACATTTCTGTATTTTTTTAACAATGGAAGTTGCTAGATGTTTGCAGTTTGCTTTGTTAATGCTGCCTGGATTGTGTGCATTATGTGTAAATGTGTATCACTCCTGAGTGATGTAACAATAATTACCTCAGCAGAGCACAGATTTTGGAAAAGCTGCCTAGTTTTTTAATGGGATTGGAAAATGTATGTACCATTCTTTGCAAATGTTCCAGAACTTGTCTGCTGTTTTAAGTGTAGTGGGTAATGTAGACAGAGTTCACACTGTTCAGTTTTTAAACCTTGAATGGTACATTGGAATCAAAAGTAGTTTCCCTTCTGTGGCAGTGTACAAAGTTTCCTGTCTAGTAGAACACTCTAGTATTATAGCCTTAGAAAAGCAAAGTGCAAGGTGTCAATACAGATAGCTATCCTGGAAAACTGGAAGCATTTTGTCTGGTTCATTATTTGGAACTGGTCATTTTCAGATATTTATACTGATTGGTAATGTGTTCAAATCATGGTGCTTGGGACACTTTTATATATTAATTCTGATACATCTGGCATTGCTGTGTCCAGTTTGTTTTGAACCCACCAGTTGCATATTTAGGTAAGCAGACTGTCAGTAATAGGACTTTACCAAATGATGCAGCACCTTTTAAAAGTTCCATTGGTACAGACTTTGTGATTTGACTTCATACCTGTGAACAGAGTTTAGTAGCAGCACTAGCTGGAAGGGGTACAATTGAATGGTTCGTAACCAGCTGGTTTGTCTTGTTTTTTGGGAGTTGGGTAGGTGGTGAGTTATCTTCTGCAGTCTGCCCTGTACTGGAGACTTGAATAGCCTGGAGAGAGCATGGTAAGTTGGGTTTTTGGCAGGACCTTGGACTAGGGTATATATGGTATGGTAAATGGATTCCAGGTTTGTTTTTCTAATCATATCAACCAGCTGGTTAGTGATGGCTATAGAACAATAGTATAAAAATGCTTACAAAGTCTAGGAAATTGGAAATGAAGTCATTGTTTTTTAGTTACATTAGACCCAAACTTGAGTATGGAATAACTATATGGAAACCATATAAGAAAATCATGAGTGAACTGTAAAGACCCCAGCGGAAATATACCACGAGCATCAATGGAAGTGAAAATTTAAGTTACTGGTCATGGACCACATAATAACCTGTGTCTCATCTTTGCAAACTTTATTTCAGTCCGTAGATTTATTGCAATATATGATGGTTCTTCAACCTTTCCACAGGAATCCTAATTTTAAACTAAATAATCAGCTGATCGATCTCAGCAAATTTCCATTAATACTTAATCTGACTCTATTTGATGTTTTTAATAAACTTGACTTATCGGCTTTACAAATTAGACAGGAAATGAATCTACCTAGAAGTTACATTGTTATAATGAGACAAGTTAAAGAACTTGCCTTGAGCTACTTTAGGAACTTTAAACCTGCAGCGGATTTGTGGATAAGTGCTCTGAATTGTGGCAAGCTATCCAACAAGACACTAAATTTATAGCAACTGCATATAAATTAATTAAGGATTTGAAATTTCAGGACAAAATTTTTGCTTTCAGAGTATTGGGTAAAAAAGTAACAGTAACAGACAATCAGATATTAAAAGCAATTGATATAACTAGGAAATCAGTTTCTTTTCAAAACTGATGTACGCAATTGATGATTTGGAACAATGCATATTACACACATCTTAGATTACATAAATTTAACCCTAGGAATTCTCCAATTTGTCCATACTGTGCAGATCAAACAGCGGATCTTCTTCATATGTTCTGGAGTTGTAAATGCGTATATAAACTTTGGAACTCTCTTAAAGTACAACTGCAAAAGATGGGTTATCAAAGTTCTACACTGTCATGGGAATTTATGATTCTACACATTCCTCCAAGAGAGCTTTCCAGATCGCAAACTATTATTTGTATGAATATTTTTTGCTGATGAAACTCTATATAGCCACAAATTGGCTAGAACCACATAAGACATCATGGAATAATTTTAAGCTTGTGGCTATAAAGCATATACTAGCACATAAATTACTTCTGAAACAAACTAACAAAAATATTAATAACCCTAAAATATGGGAAAAGGTCTTCAATATTATATTAGCATGATACTGATTTTAGGAATATATTAAATATAGGAAGCATTTCATGTAGATATTGTATAAATGGTTTGTAGTAGTTATAGTGTATTATGTGTGTGATGTTTATTGTATTTTTGTAATGTTTTTGGAAAATATATTTCAATAAAAATTTATTATGGAAAAAAAAAAAAGAAAATTTAAGTTACTGTGAAAGACTAAAATGTCTTAACATGGTCTCAGATATTTAAGAGCTGATCTTGTATAGGGCATTTAGAGACTACCTCTGGGAATATTTAGGGTTATCAAAAAGTAGTAGTGAAACATCAGACAACCTATTTAGAAGATTCTATAGGAATGGAAAATGTACTAATTGCTTCTCTAAGAGAGGAACTGATGCATGGAAGAGATTACCATATTACATTAAAGCAAGTACTAGTTTAGATATTTTTAAGAACAGTCTGGAACTTATTATGAGAACTGTTTTGGTATATTGGCAGGCTAGAATGGCATTATTGCCCACACTTGAAATATTTCTGTGTATGCAAAATCTAAAATGGGAGAACAAAGGCCCAGAAATTGGGGAAATATTTAAATATCACTTTTTTAAACTTAGAAAGATGTTGGGATAAGTGGATATGTGTTAGCATGCATTTTCACTGTTTAAGCGAAGCATTTTTTCCATGTTTAGGATTCTAAAGGCTGTGTTAGTGTACATATGGTCAGTCTGATGCCAACTCAAACTGTAGAGAGGGGGTTTATTTACATTTGACAACACATTAAAATCAGTGGCTTTCCAAGGAGTATTTGAATGTTGACTCCATTAATAACAACCGTAATAACAATCTTCTATCTTCAGCATTCTTTGTAGACCTGTCTAAAGCCTTTGATATGGTGAATCACCAACTCCTTCTACATCGATTAAAAATGCTTTCTCTTGATAAACCTGCCCTTACTTGGTTCACTTCCTATCTTCACAATAGGAGACAAGCTGTTCTATGGAACAACAATCTCTCTGAACTCCTCCCCACCACTTTAGGGGTCCCGCAAGGCTCCATCCTAGGTCCTCTTTTATTTTCAGTCTTTATCAATGACTTGCACTTAGCCACACCCTTAACCACCTGTATTCAGTATGCTGACGACACCACCATCATCTGCTCTGCCACAAACCAAACTGACCTTCACTACCTTACCCAAAAGACATTTACTACTATTGAACAATGGTTCTCCAATCACTGTCTTCTCTTAAACCCCAAGAAAACAAAACTTCTCCTTTTCTTACCCACACACCTGTCTCCCTCTATTAATCTCACAATTACGTCTAACAATGGCACCCTTATATCACCTGACCAAACAACCAAACTATTGGGTGTTACCATCGACAACCTTCTAAAATTTGACTTTCACATCAACTCCAGCATTAAAGCAACTAATAGAAAGCTAGGCTCACTCTATAGAATCAGATCTTTCCTAACCACTGAAGCTAGATCCACCATAGCAAGAACACATCTTATCTCCACCTTACTGTATGCTTCCCCTATTTACACTAATCTATCTAAACATAATATTAAGAAGCTCACAGTAACCTATAACAACATTGCTAGATTTGCAACTGCTTCTCCATATAAAACACATCACTGTCTGAACCTCTCTAACCTAGGATGGCTGGAATTACCACACCTAATTCAGTACTATCAGCTTACTATTGCCCACAAAGTCCTTCACTACCCTGAAAACATACCCATGCTCTCCACCCTTATAAAACCATATAACAACTTAAAAGCCCTACGCTCTTCCAATAAAATCATGATTAAAACATCTCTATCAAAGAATACAGCAGGAGAATCTATTTTTTCAAACTCAGTTGGCAAAACTGGAACCAACTTCCTAAAGACCTTACTGATCAGACTTCCACTGCACTATTTAAGACCAAACTGAAACTCTTCCTTTCTAACCACTGGCTTTGCTCTTGCATTACTCCCAGTTAAACTACCTCCTATTTGACTTCCTATCCTTCTCCCATATCCCTCATACTTACTCCCTTATCTAATTAGTCACTTATTTATTATGTCCTTTTAACCCATTATATGACTACCTTATATAGTAACTCTACTTCTCTCACTAAACTCCTAACAACTGTTACTGTATTTTAATTTTTCTCTCCCTTTTTCTCATATACCTGTACTTTCACTACTTCCTTGTCTCTGTATCCACCTTCTTTATAAGTTCTTTCAAGTATTATTACTGTCTTCTACTTAGTTAGTTATATCGACTTTTTATTACTTAAATCAAACATATACTTTGTATTTAATGTTTTGTTATCATGTTATGTAGATAGTGGAGCTTTTCTCCTCGGGCCTCCACTGAAAATGGACTTGTATCCAGTTGGACCAGCCCGGTTAACAAATGTAAAATAAAAATAAATAAATAAATGTTGCAGCTGTTCAAACCAACAATTTTATATATGTGTGTAGAAACAGTCTGTTTGGTTATCACAGAAGTGGCGGTCTATCTGGGGATGGAAAGGCAGCATAGCTCTTGACGGTATCTCATTATGAGGAATGTTCTTCAGTTTGTGAGTGTTAGCTGTTGCCATGGTATACAATACTGTTAAAACAGGAAAACTGTTAAATAAAATAACTGTTTTCTCATACTTATGCTATGAGCATCCTAGATTAAGCTGTTAGTAAATGTTCACCTCTTGCTCCATATTGTCACATTATGTTCTATATTTTGGAGATGAGGGGTTGAGAGCTATGGGAGGCAGTCAGTTGAAGAAAGCAAATGGCAGACTTTAGTCTGTGTAGGACATATTGTTTAGCCCTAGTATCCTTTTAGTAAGGCTTCTTTGTGGGCATTCCAGTTGCATGTGTCTGGACAGATACAGGCCAAAGGGGGCATTATGCTCAATGACTGGCCTAAGGAGTGCTGAGTAAAGGAGGGCAGTGACATCCTAGATCTGGACATAACCCATTTCGTTAAGCTGTTTAATATAGAAGCACTTTCTTACATAAGTAGACATACTGGTCAAAATTTAGGTCACTGTCCAGATAAGTTCAGAAAACCCAAACAAGTCTATTCTTAAGGTCTTATTGTCATCATAGTTGTTCTCCTGAGGTGGATGACTTCCAAAGGATACAATAATGCATTTACTGGCATTTCATTTTGGTCCATGATTGCGGCACCAGTTGTTTGGGACAAACCGTCCAGTAGGATGGCTGTGTAATTTGGTGTTCAGTGACTGCTCCTAACTTGTAGTCATGTGCAAATTTAGTCATTCAGAGCCCTTTGGTATTGGCTTTTACTTCAGAAAAGTAGATGTTAAACAGGAGAGGCCCCAGGACAGAACCCCGGGGACTCCACCAGTAGCTCATCTCTTTCTGGAGGTAACTTTGTCAATTTCGCTTTCTTGCATCTCATCTGTGAGCCATGTGGCAATCCAGTAGGTGACCATAGTTTATTCCTAGTTTATTTAGCTGTTCTGCAATGCCTGAGTGGGGGATTGTGTCAAAATCTTTAGCTAGGTCGAGGTATGCAATGTGTACCATTTTGCTTTCCTATATTGCATTGGTGACCTTTGCAAAAAAGTACATTAGATTTGGTAAGCATGACCTGCCCTTGACAAATCCAAACTAAAATGGAAACAGTATTCGGAGGGTTGCTGTTTCCTAATAAGGCTTTCCATGGCTTTGCATATTAGGCTGGCCAGACAAAGTAGATTTTGTGTTACTGTCCTTTGGGAAATGCTACAGTACTTACATTTGTTTTTATACATTGCATATAATTTAACTGACTGTTTTTAGGAATTTTTTCATAAAATGTGTATTTCCTTAACTTGCAATGTTCTTTAACTAACTGAACTTCACTTGCACACACAAAATTATTTACATAAATTAACTTTGCTGGTTTCACATAAATCATTATTTACTTAAATTACTTACATTTGCTATGGGTCTTGGGGTGATATCACCTTCACTGGGATTCTTTGCTATGTTATCATAATGCTTATGTCAGGTATGCCATATAAAAGAACTATGACTTCATATGGGCAACCAAACATATCCTCTAGGTATGTCTTGAAACAACTGGTAATGTCTGCTAATATGCTGTGTGCTGGATAGGAGTTATGTACCTCCACTAACACAACCACACCAGGTTCACTGGATCATACGAGAATATTAAGCTAACTGTCATGAATGGTAATTATAAGGCTAGCTAATAAGCTGAGATCAGAATCAAACCTAATACTTTGTGTCTGAGGTGAAAACCTTAACCGTTGTGCTCAATCGACCCGCCACCCCCAATGTTTTGCAAAAGACTGTATGTTGCTGTGTTTTCACACATGCTGATACAATATCTTAAGGTGATCCTTCCACATCCCCCTTCCCCAGTGTTTTGCTTTCCTGCCTCCCCACCTCACTTGTCGACTTTCCAGACTGCGCCCCCCCCCCCTTCGTAAAATCCTGGATCTGCCACTGCTGACAATATACTGTTTTATTTATTACACAGGGTTTACTTTTACATGTGCATGTGTGTGTGCATGTGTCTGTGTGTTTATTACTTGATAAGTAAACCTGTCTCTAAATGACATTTTCACTAATGACCCATCTTGTAATAAATAAACAAAAATTAAATGCAGCTAAGTACCTACTGCAACATGAAAATTGCAATATCCTGATAAAGGGTAAAAAATATCCCATCATTTTTATTTCAGTAGACGGTATTTCATGAAGTCTCATTCGTGGGAAGCACTGTTATTAAGAATAATGAAGGTGCAGAGAGTTTATAGCATGCTAGTACACAACAATTTTGGATAAGTAAAACCTAAGGTTAACTCTTCATTAGTAGCTATAGTTTGATAGAGAAAACTGGTAGAAAATGCAAGTCTAATGCCACAATTTGCAGATTAGTCCAAAAAATTAACATTCACCTCCTAAAGTTTTAATTGCAAATTTAGGTTGCAATTAACAAATGCATGCACAAACTTCTCCCCAAACACAGCAAGATCATTTTTTTCTGTATCCACACTTTTAATACAAAGCAAATAATGAAGTGTCATTCCTTTGGATAGCCAGCTTGAAAACTCTTGGTTACCAGAGCAACCCTAAGGAAGTAAAGCAGTGGGGGAAGGGATGAATTAGCACCACTAGAGACAGTGAACCAATCAGCTGCTTCAGAAGTGATGTCACCATTTTGAAAAGCCAATCCATTCAGAGCCATAGAAGTGTGGTGAATTGAAGCTGCAGAGAGGTCATTTTGCCTTTCCAGTGTGAGAAACAAAATCATGAGCAGACTGAGTAGATGCTAATAGTTTTGACCGAAGCCAACCTCATAAAGATGTCATCAACTTTGGCTCCCCCTGTTTTACAATACAATGACTTCTTTTCTGAAAAGATTTATTTTTAATCCTTCCAAAAGTTGTGAATGAAATGTCAAAAAGTTGCCCGTGACAATGAAAAAAGCCCAGCTCAGGGTGAAACTTTGTATCGCTGCTACTGGTAGCTGTTTAGCTTCTATTATAGTAGAAAGAGGAATTGAAAATAATGACTCCCCCACTGCAATCATATTTTGAGTAAAGCAGAACAATATTGTGCCAGCATTCTTTCACAGAAAGGTCAAATAAAAGGAAAGCTAAAAAGCCTCCTTTCACCTCCTTCTCATGTTCCCTGAGAAGACAACAATATTTTGGATAAAGGCAGAGTTCTTTCACTATTGATTTTTGCTTAACATTAAGTAAAAATGCATTTTCATGTATATATTACTCAGAATAATGTAAGAGCAGAGTTCTATTTTTCAGGATATCAAATTTTGATGCCGTTTAAAAAGATTTGTACAAGAACCCATATGGAGTATTATTCATCACATTTTTGTAACTATTAAAATTAATTATTTGCATTTATTCTTGAACTATTCCTTCTATCTTAATAAGTGATTGTTAACATAATTAATAGAGTGGAACTTTGTAGGGTCCCTTCTACATCACATTAAGGATGTGTCTAACAGCATCACACAGTCACTGTCTATATTGTTGTTTAGCAGTTATGAATACAAGCAATAATGCATTCATATTTAACCTATTTCAAACAACACCAATATTAATGCAGTCATACATGTTTTGATATAAGCTGTGAGCAAATGTAACCATTTATCAATGCATGCAGATGGCAACTTAGGCTGTTTTTGTTAACTTGCTATAACTGCATCTGTTTGTACAAAACATGATTAGACATTTCTATCATCAAGGGCGGCACAGTGGTGCAGCGGTTAACGTTGTCACCTCACAGCAAGAGGTTCTCTGGTTCGATTCTCGGCTGGGGTGCCTTCTGTGTGGAGTTTGCATGTTCTCCTGTGTTCGTGGGTTTCCTCCGGGTACTCCGGTTTCCTCCCACATTCCAAAGACATGCATCTGGAGCATTTCTCCCCGGGCCTCTGCTGAAAACAGGCTCTATGGAACCTAGTCGGACATTCCCGGTCAACAAATGTTAAATAAATAAATAAAAAAATAAAAATAAAAAAAAAAAGACTTCATACTGACCATTTCCAAACAGAGGGCCTACCCTGGTTGTGTTTCAGTCTCAACTACACACCTATTACTTGCTTAGCATTTCTATTAATTAGTTTAATTGTAAATTATTACTTTTGCATTGACATGTAAATAAACAGTAATGCATTCTGCAAAGTCAGCATGTACTGTAGCAGCAGAAAAAAAATAGTATTATTTCCTCAAGAAGTTGTATTTCCTGATAATAGCATCATTAAATTCTCAAAAAAAAAATCCATCTGGTCCGTGCGTGCATATAGTACAGGAAAGACAGTTTCTAGGAATCAGGACAAAAGGGGAATACAGTGTGTGTGTGTGTGTGTGTGTGTGTGTGTGTGTGTGTGTGTGTGTGTGTGTGTGTGTGTGTGTGTGTGTGTGTGTGTGTGTGTGTGTGTGTGTGTGTGTGTGTGTGTGTGTGTCTATGTGTGGATTACAGATGGAGATGCAGCTTTTACTGTCAATGGCCTTTATTTTCTAACCACACAACAGTTCACCAGACTTAACCCAGGCTTGATCATCACACATTATGTGGATGGGGTGTCATGTCAACTGTCTACACCTCTCTCACAGAATCATACTGGTACCTGTGGTGTAACAATCTGGTGCATCCTGACTACTGATAAGCAACTATCCTAACTAAGCAACTGAAATGAAATGGTTCATCTTGTAGGGCCCTGCTTATAAATGTTTCCCAAGCCCCTTCCCAAGCCCCTTCTTACACTTATCAAGAGTATCAGAACTTGTCAGAGATTTGGGATGCATGGCTAGGCTTAAAAAGGCCCTTGTGGTTGTTAGTCCAGTAAACAACTATAAACCTATGAACCTTATGTTCTCTTTTTCAGCCTGGTCAGAGGGGAATCAGTATGTCTTACAAAGGAGTCCTCTATGACGAGAGTCCTGAAAAGTGTGTTTGCTTGACTTTGGGGCTTAGGGTTTGGGGGTCCATTGAGTGTGACTGTATGTATAGTGTTAGGTGTTGTTTTTGTTTTTTCTGAGTGCTTTTGGGCTTGCTGAGGCATAGCTTTGCCAACAGGTGGTCCAGGTGATTTTTGTTGTTTATGAAGATTGTTTTTAAACATCGTTGTCGCCTCATAGCAAGACGTTGTCCCGTTCGATTCTCAGCTAGAGCGTCTTCTGTGTGGAGGCATACGTGAATGGGGTGTGCCTTCGTTGAAGGATG